>NW_024705822.1:0-11592 GCF_018977255.1 Callorhinchus milii | reverse complement strand
AGGCCAGCCACCAGATCCGGACGGATCCCCCGGACCCCGCAACGTTTCCTCGTGGGCACGGCGCAAGCGAAGTGCTCCAGTCAACCCGGGACGGGGACTGGCACCTCGGGGGGCTATGTGATGCCGCCGCCACGAAGCCGTTCGGCAGGCGCCCATCCCCGACCTCGCCACCACCAAGCAACGGAGCCAACCCCCGTCCCCCTCACCTCACCTCACATGAACACACCCGCACGCATTCCCCCCACCCATAGAGCTGGAAGGGGAGACACCTGATCGACCGGTTTTTATCCGAGAAACCCTTATCGGGATTAACTCTCACGGTTTCCGGCGATCAGGGAATTGGACGACCTCCCCCGTGCTACGTTGCGCCGCGGCGCTGCGACCAGCCTTAATATGGTGTGGTCGCGGCGTGGGGCATTCGGCCACCGCGGTTGAGGCGCATTTCCCCCCACACACACCCCCACGGGTCGACGAGACAGGCGGAGGAGGGACGGGGCGGCATAGTTTAGGGTGCGCAGGAGCGCGGCGCCATGCATGAGAGGGAGATTAATACAGGAGCGTGCTTGGAATCAACGCCGCAGCACATCCGATTAGCATAACAAAAGCGCCGTGGAGGCGCCGCGGAGCGGCCGTGCTCGTGCAAGGGAGGCGCGTGCCATTGTTTAGAGTTTACGCCGCGCCAGCAGAGCATTAATTAGCATATGCGCCGCTCATGAGCGGAGAGCCTTCGGGAGTACGGGACAGAGGATAAAAGGGAGCGTAGCAAGGTAGGGATCTCTCTTCACTTCTCTTCAAGAGGCACGCGTGCAAGTCGGCTCCCAGCTCTGCCCTCCGGACGTCCGGTGACGTGTCCCGACGGCATAGAGGAAAAGCCACAGGACGCCGAATACTTCGAGCCGTGAGTAGCAAGGTGACAGGGTATCGTAGCCGATAGATAGGAAATAGGTACAGGTTTAGTGGAAAGGCCAGCCTCGTCGACTCACTGATTTAACATTAATTACCAGGTAGCAGATAATAAATCATTAATAGCGAAGCGTGGCCTCGCATGATCTTGTCGAGCAGTGTGAGCGTGTGGGTGCGCGGGTGTACACAGTGGTTCGCCACGTGAGTGAGCGCTGCGCGGAGCTGAGCGCGTGGGTGAGCGTGTGTACACAGTGGTTCTGTAGTGCTGCGACTCGCCTCGGGGAGCGCTGCGCTAAGCGGTGCGAGAGTGGGTGTTGCGTGTGTTCACTCCGTGTGTGATACAGGTGCGCGATCATAACGCGAGTATTCAGTGGTGAGTGAGTGCCGCGGAGAGCTGTGTGCGTGAGTGCGCATACGTTCGTTATGTGTCAGATACGGATGCGCATTGGTAACGTGGTTATTCGACGTGGAGGCGAGTGCCGCACAGGGCTATAGACGGGCACACGCTCGCAGTGTGCGAGAGCTGTACGTAGCGGTGTAAAGAGGGGGAGTGTAGCGTTTGATTGATGATGCTGTGCGCACGTATGCTCGCAGCGTGGGAGCGCGGCGCGAGGCTGTAACAGTAGGGGCGTCGCGTTCGAATGCCGGCGAAACCATAGCGGGTAATAGGGAGGTGGGGTAACGTAAACGGAATAGGGGATGCAGGCGGGAGGGACCCCGGGGGCCAACGGCCCCCACATATTGGTGTCAGAAACGGGACGATCCCCTGCACCCCCAAGGGAAAGAGGCCCCCCAACCCAGATTAAAATCAAATGCACATTTACGGGCAAAGGAATTCCATCATGGAAATCGTTTGCCCGCAACATCAGGGGGGCGAAAAAGGTTAATGGGTGGTCAGATGAGGAGGCGTTGCAGCAGTTAGAGCTACATTTAGATGGGCCCGGCAGCTGACTTTGTAGAAGCTTTGCCCGCAAGCGCTCAAACTCATTGGGAGGAACTAATGTGCCAACTCGAAGAGCACTTCGGCAAGTATGACGAGGAGGAGGCGCAGGCGGCATTAGAGCACGCCGCCACCAACCCGGCGAGGATCTGCGAGATTACGCCGAGGACGTGCGCACGCTGACCCAGCTCGCGTACCCGGAGTATGAGTCAAAAATAATTGAGGGCCTCGCCGCCGGGAAGGTCCAGCGATATTTGGCACAAACCCCGTGGTGGCAGCCAAATGTCGATGGTGCACGCCTCTCCTTTAACACCCTCGTCAAGCGCGCGCGCAAATGTGAGAAACTCTCGGGTGAGCGCGCGCAGCCTCGAGGGAGGGGACGAGAGTGCGCCGTAGCAAGCCTACTCTCGGACGAGGAGGAGGAGCTCGCCATCGCAGTAAGGGGACGGTCAAGGGAGCCCCAGAGACCCAGCGAAACAACTCCGGGTGGGTAGCTGGGTTACAGACCGGCATAGGAGATATGGATGGTAAGATAACCCACGTAGGTGAGAATCTGACCAAACTGCAATCCTCCGTTGAGACCATCCGATCTGAAATGGGGGACCTACGCGCCACGGTAGGAGGGTTATCTGGAAGGGTAGCCCGACTAGAGGCGGAGGGTGGACAGCGGCGTAATGGGGGAGGAGGGAGCGGACAGGGGACCCACTACGGAGCCCCCCCCCTCCCCGGGCATGTTATATGTGCGATCGCCGAGGGCATCTAGTGAGAGACTGTCCTGAAATCACCCGAGCTAGGCAGACGCAGGGTTAAACTCCAACGCCTCCTAGTGAGCGGACCAACTAGGGGTGCAATCGACACGGTCCCGATACAAATAGACGATAATGAGAATAATGGCGAGCGAGTGATCTCCACACAGGTTCCAGCAACAACGCACACAGAAACGGTGACTCCTGGCGACTGGCTACGGGAGCTGGTGGCGGGGATCACGGGGGCCACGTCGCTGGTGGAAGGGGAGGTAAACAGAGTGCGTACCCGAATCCTGCTGGACACGGGGGCGGTGGCCTCGCTCGTGAGCGCAGCGCACTGCAGCGCGATCGGGGTCGACGTGCGTCACCTGCAGGCACCGGACCGCGCGCTGCACACGGCGAGCGGAGCCGGAATGGGGTTGCTGGGGAGAGCCACCCTAGAGGTCCGCATAGGCAGCCAGGTGTGCACCCATGAGTTCTACGTGTCGAGTGCGTTGTGTCACGAGTGTATTGCAGGTACCGACCTCTTAGAAAAGCTGGGACTCAACGTGCAACCCCGCCAGCGATGCGCTACCATGGAGAGCAACGGCGAGCGGATTCCATTCCTGGGACGAGAACCAATGCGCCCCCGCTTCGCACCCGTGGCCGCTATCCTGGCGACGGCAGTCACCATCGTGCCGCTCACCGAGATGCTGGTGCCGGTGGCAACATCCCCCACCGACCCCGCGCTCCGACCATCAGGGGAGGTAATGCTAACTCCTCACCCGGAGTTGGCAAAACGGTATGGGGTCGTGGGATCCGCCACGTTGGTAAACGCAGATGGGGACCGATTGTTTATGCGGATGTTTAACCCGCACAATGCCCCAGCGATACTGTGACGGCGCACCCCGATCGCCACTGTACACCCCCTGCACGCACGCCACTCTGACGAATCGGTGTTCGCACTCTGGGCTGAGGACCCCGGTCGTTCGGAGGGTGACCAGGACCTGGCCTGGCGAGTCGGCCGACTCCCCGAGCCGAGGTCGTTCCCCTGCTCGACGCGTTACATGTACCATGGGCGGATCTACCTAAGGGAGAGGCCGATCGGCTGCGCGAGTTACTGCGGGAATATGCCGACGTGTTCAGTGAACACGACTCGGACGTGGGTCGGACCGACCTTGTTAAGCACCAAATTGACACCGGTGCAGCCCGACCGATCAAACTCCCTGCGTACCGAGTGGGCGCACCCGACCGCGCCCAGATCAAAGAGGCGGTTGGGGACATGCTTCGCGATAACATAATTCAGCCCTCGGCGAGCCCCTGGTCAGCCCCAGTGGTACTAGTAACGAAAAAGGATGGGTCAACCCGGTTCTGCGTCGATTACCGTAAACTGAACGCAGTCACGCTCGGCGACGCCTTCCCCATACCCCGCATCGACGACACCTTCGACAGCCTCGCCGGAGCGCGATATTTTTCCACCCTCGATCTCGCGTCCGGGTACTGGCAGGTGGAGATGGCGGAGGAGGATCGGCCGAAAACCGCATTCACCACCCCGATGGGGCTATTTGAGTTTCGAGTACTCCCGTTCGGACTCACCAATGCGCCCGCGACGTTCCAGCGGCTGATGGAGTTGGTGATGCGGGCTTGCAATGGGAACAGTGCCTGATTTACTTGGATGATGTGATAGTGTTCAGTAGATCTTTGTCTGAGCATTGGTCCAGTTACGGAGGTTTCCAGCGACTGCGAGCGGCTCATCTCAAGCTCAAGCCACGTAAGTGTTACATCGCACAACGCGAGGTGGGGTACTGGGCACCGCGTCAGCGAGCAGGCGTGCACACGATCCGGAAGGTACGCGCCGTAGTGGATGGCCACGGCCAAGGAATCTGACAGAGATCGATCATTTTAGGGCTCGCCACCTATTATCGTCGATTTGTAAAGGGATTCAGCGAGATTGCACGCCCCCTCACCCAACTCACCTCCCCTAAGCACCCCTATCAGTGGACGGGGCCTGCCAGACGGCCTTCACCACTCTCAAAGACCACCTCACCCACGCCCCCACCCTCGCTTTCCCCGATTTTACCACCGATTTTATTTTGGACACCGACGCCTGCAGCAGCGGGCTGGGCGCGGTGTTGTCACAGGTACAGGATGGGACGGAACGAGTCATCGTGTACGCCAGCCGGACCTTGAATGGGGCCGAGCTGAACTATTGCGTGACCCGCCAAGAGTTGTACGCCGTGATTTTCGCATGTAAGCAGTTCCGGCCGTATTTGTACGGCAGGAAATGTCGCGTACGCACTGACCATTATGCTCTTCAGTTTCTTCTTACATTCAAGGAGCCGCGGGGACAGATGGCCCGGTGGTTGGCGCAGTTGCAGGAGTACAACCTGCAAATCGAGTATCGGGCTGGCCGGACGCATGCAAACGCGGACGCCTTGTGAGGCGGCCCACGGTGTACGCCGAGACAAGGGCGGAGGAGGCCTGCCCGTGTTTCACGGGGGGACGCTGCCGGCAGGCAACGGACCCCCGAGAGGCCACGGCCACTGACCCCCCCCCCAGCGAGAGAGAGTGCAGTGTGCACCACAGAGACCCTCACAGGTGACACCGAGGATCCCGTCGACCGCCCAGCAAGCGCGGGACCCACGGCTCGGGACCCGGCGGATCACCCCGCCCCATCGGACGGATCCAGGAGGACGTTGGCTGCGCCTTCCCGGGCCTGAATGACGAGCAGCTGAGACAGACCCAGCAGTGGGATCCCGATCTGGCGGCGGTGGAGGCGGCACTGCGGGAGGAAAAGAGCGCCCTACCAGGACCCTGGAGCGGTTTGTATGGCCGGTTGTGTGTGCAGAATGGAGTGGTACGGGAGTTAACCGAGGCCGGCCAGCCGGGGTGCATCTGTGTTCCTGCCCAGGTACGACCCCAGCTGCTACGGCTGGTGCATGACCACCCGCTCGGGGGCCATGACGGGGAACGACGCACTCGAGAGACCCTGCGTCGCCAGTATCTCTGGCCCAAATTGGCACAAGACGTGGCCGCCTGGGTACAGGGCTGCCGCGCCTGTCAGCAGTGCGGGCCGAAACCGGCACGATACCAGGTACCCCTAAGGCCGTTCCGCGTCAGCCGCACGAATCAGCTGGTCGGGATCGACCTACAGGGGCCATTCCCGCGATCCCATCGAGGCAACCGGTATATCCTAGTCGCAGTAGAGTATTTCACCCGCTACCCCGTGGCAGTGGCCATCTCTGATAAAACGGCCTTGGTGGTAGCCCGGGCATTCGTGGAAAATTACGTACTTAAGCACGGGATCCCAGAACGAGTCCTCACCGACCAGGGTAGCGAGTTCGAGGCCGAGTTGTTCCAGGCACTGTGCCGAGAGTTCGGAATCCAGAAGGACCGAACCACAGCGTACCACCCCAAGCGAACGGTATGGTGGAGCGCATGAATCAGACCTTAGCGGGGAAACTCAAACGTATGGCGGCCGCAAATCAACGGGATTGGATGAATACCTCCCCTATGCCCTTTTCGCCTACGCCACCACCGTACACACGTCGACGGGACAAACCCCGTTTCTAATGATGTTTGGCCGTGAGTCTCGTTTACCCGCAGATCTGCTATTCGGCGTTCCTTCCCCCCAGCCGGAGGAGGGAAGCCGCCCCGTGGAACACCTGATGGAGACCCTGTGAGAAGCCCGAGGCCGAGCAATACCCACAAGGGGAAGCCGCGCATCGGCGGCAAGAACAGGGTGCCCGACCCCGCATGGAACCCCCCTTATTCCTGACCGGCGCTAAGGTGTGGCTACACACCCCTCGCGTCGGGGCCGGGCAGGTGGGGAAGCTGACTACCTACTGGCGAGGTCCCTGGACCGTGGTGCGGCAGATCTCCCCCTGGACGGTACTAATCTATGGCGGGGAGAGGGGTCGAGAGATGGTGGTCAACGTCCGCCGCTTAAAACCATGGAAAGTGGCCCCGGCGAGAGAGAACCCTGTCGCCCGAAGGCCCCGAAATCCCGGGGTACCTGCACCCCTCGTGTTGGAGGGACTCGCACACTACATGGGCCCCGCCGGGCCCCCGAGACACCCCGATCCAGTCAGGAGACGACGCGGACGACGGCTCCTAAACCCTTCTGCTGCTGAGTTTGTGCCCCAGCCCGCAGGTACCGAGGGACAGGGAGAGCCGCTGGAGTGGAGGAGGAGGCCGCCGCAGGAGCTACAGAGGACGGAGCCACCCCCCCGAGACCAGCCACGAGGTCCGGACGGATCCCCCGGACCCCGCAGCGTTTCCTCGTGGGCGCGGCCCAAGCAAGGTGCTCCAGTCAACCCGGGACGGGGACTGGCACCTCGGGGGGCTATGTGATGTCGCCGCCATGAAGCCGTTCAGCAGGCGCCCCATCTACGACCTCGCCACCACCAAGCGACGGAGCCGACCCCGCGTCCCCCCTCACCTCACCTCACATGAACACACCCGCACGCATTTCCCCCCCCCCCCCCAGGGGAGGTCACCTGACCGACCGGTTTTTATCCGAGAAACCCTTATCGGGATTAACTTTCACGGTTTCCGGAGACCAGAGAGGCGACTCGGACGCATAGTGCGCAATTGATGGGGCAGGTGGTGGAGACATGCGGAGGCTCCGCGCTTAACTTCCACAGCAGGCCGTGGTGATGGACGCCGCTGCAAAATGCGCAAGACCACGGCGTGATGCATGAGAAAGGGTTTAATTAGAATAAACGCCGCAACACGCAGCACATCCGATTAGGCATAATACAACTTGATTTCCAAATTCAACCGCCTCTCAACCAAAAAACGGGACCCACACATTAAAAAGCTAGATGTTAACAAAGTCGTAATTAATCGCAGTAACAGTTCTATTTCTGAAGGTCTGAAATCCGTTTTAGCTAAAGGACTAAACTTTGCAGTCACACCTAGACACATACCAGTTAATGATATAATTGCTCGAGTAGATGTAGCTCTCAAGGGCCTGAGTCACATCGCTGCAGACGTAGCAAGATCTGAAATCTTTGCAACTCTCAAAAACGCTAAGATGCCAGCTAGCAACATCAGCAAAGATGAGCGTTTTGAATTAGATCAATTAAAAAAGAGGGATGACATTGTCATCCTCTCAGCCGACAAAGGCAATGCCACTGTCATCATGGACAAAACAGAATACAACTACAAAATCCAAGAACTACTCAACGATGGCAGCTATACAAAAATAAAAAAGAGACCCCACCAACAGCCTCGTCTCTAAAACCAAGCAAATCATTTCTGACTCAACCGCATTAATTGATCAGACCAAACAGTTCTCGTTGAAACCTTCTGCAGCCAGGCCACCAAGATTATACGGCTTGCCAAAGATACATAAAGAAGATACACCTCTTCGTCCCATTGTCTCTACTATCAACTCCCCCACCTATAAACTGGCTTGTTTTTTGTCTGAAATCCTACGGCCTTTCACTGGAAAAACCACCTCTGCGGTACTAAACTCTACTGACCTGGTATCGACAATCAAGGGGATTGCCCTGTCCCCAGAGGACCTGCTTGTCAGTTTTGATGTGGTTTCCTTATTCACCAAAGTTCCTGTACCTGACACCATCGCAATCATTGAAGACTTGGTTCATCAAGGACTGAATGCTGGGGTACCCCCCTGGTGAGACACTGCTTAACCAATACATACTTCACCTGGAATGGAACTTTCTACAAGCAAATTGAGGGCACCCCAATGGGCTCCCTCCTATATCCGGTTGTAGCCAACATCTTCATGGAGAAATTTGAGACTGACGCCATCCAGACTGCCACTCTACGCCCGACCTTATGGAGGTACGTAGATGACACTTTTGTCATCTGGCCACATGGCCGGCCTGCTCTAAACCAATTTCTCGACCACATCAATTCCATACACACAGCCATCAGATTCACCATGGAAGTCGAAAAAGATGGCAAGCTACCCTTTTTGGATGTCCTAATTAAAAGTAGACCTGATGGTTCAATGAGCCACTCTGTCTACAGGAAAGCCACCCATACGGATGCTTACCTAAAACAGGATTCCCACCACCATCCATCGCAGAAGAATTCCCTCATCAAGACTCTATACCATAGAGCCCAATGCATTTCCGACCAGGAACACATTGCCAGTGAACTCAAACACGTACGCCAAACTCTTAAGGCTAATGGTTACTCCGACTACACAATCCGCAAGGCCATCACTCCAACCATCAAGAAGAATCCTGTTGAGGAGCCTTTCAAGACCATCACCTTACCCTACATTGCTGGGGTCACAAAAAAGATCTCCAAATCCTGATTAAACACAAGATCCAGGTCCGATTCAACACAGTACAAAAAATCCGTGATCTGGTCCCGTCTGTAAAAGATGTGGTTCCAGACATACAGTACCCTGGCGTCTACAAACTAAGTTGCCTCTGTGGTAGCAGTTACATTGGAGAAACCAAACGACATGTCTCGGACCGCATCCGTGAACATAAAGCAGACCTGAAACACGGTAGGACAAACTCCTCAGCCGTGGCAGATCACTGTTACAATTCAGTGGGCTCACATGACATTGACTTCTCCAAGACAGAGGTTCTCTGCAAGCCAACTGGCTTTCATGAGAGATTCGTTCATGAGGCTATCCACATATACAAACACAGAGATAATTTCAACCGAGAAGATGGATTCTGGCTTAGCAATCATTGAAAGGACGTAATAAACCATTTCGGATCTTAACTGATTGTGTTCACATTTACGGTGACTTTCAGACCGCGTTCCACTCACTGGCATTGTATTCTCCGCAGGGAATAGATTCTTTGCTCCGCTGCAAGTTTCCCCTCACTACTCATCCATTGACACGACGGTCAATGGTACAGTGTATAATAACAAATAGTATAACATTTATATGCTTAATACAATGTACAAAGTAATATATAGTATCGTAATTGTATAGTAAATATATAGCAGTGTGATACACATTAAGGTGGGTAGAATAATACAGTGTTATATTAAAATGTATAAGGTATAGGTGGTTTATAGCAATACAGTATATAAATTAATGTTGGGTTTGTCTATGGCAGTATATAGTATGCAGTTTATACTTTAGTTTTTTACGTGGTTGTTTAGTAACTGCAGCTACATACTATTAACATTCCTTTCCTTTGTTAATGCTACCCCCCTTCCCCCTCCCTTTGATGCTGATAATCCTGCATAATGCACGGGCATAATATTAATTTGAAACCCCCCCGCCCACCTCCTACGCATTTTCCATATGCTAAATTCCTCTTGATATGCAAATTATTTTGTTAAGGTGCTCTTCTTCCCACCTCCCCCCTCCAACCCAGCTTAAATATACGCTCCAAGCTTGGTGGTGTTTCATACTTCACCTGAGGACGGCTGCTTGCGTTGTGGGCGAAACGTCGTGAGAATTGTTTTATTATGTTTTTATTATTTTCCTTCTACGTGACTTTATCGAAAGAACCAAGAAGACAGTTCCAGGTAGTCAACAATAAATCATTAATAGCGAATCGTGGCCTCGTGTGATCTCGTTGAGCAGTGTGAACGCGTGTAGTGCTGCTTATACAGCGGCTCGCCTCGTGGGAGCGCTGCGTAGAGCGGCGCACGAGTGGGTGTCGCGTGTGTGCAGTGTGTGCGCTCGTAGTGTGGGGGAAGGGGTCGGTGCGTCCGCAGGTACCCGCTCCGTCTATCGCCGCAGGGACTCGCGCGGTGTGAGGGCAGCGTCATTCGCCCTCCGACCCCTGACCCCCGTTTAGAGCGCGTGATCCGTGGAGAGACAACGCAGCATGTACAGGTGAACGAGAGCGTGCGGCGAGCTATGCCTCTCACACGAGCTCGCGGAGGGACGGACCAGGAGGGGAGCCGTCGGGCAATGAGCCCAGCGACGGCAGCAGCTGCTCGCAGAGCAGCGAGGGGTCGACGAACGGCAGAGCCCCTGCCATAGGTACGGAGCAGGGAGGGACTTCGGGGACCAGCGGCCCCAACAACTGTATAGTATAGTGTATAGTAGTGTAGTAAATATAAGTGTTTAGAGTAGTGTATAGTAGTGTAAAGTGTATATTACTATAGTGTAGTATATAGTAGTGTAGTGGATACCAGTGTAGTGTATAGTAGCGTACTGTATAGTACAGTGTAGTATATATGTGTATAGTGTAGTATATTGAAGTGTATAGTGTATTGTATAGTGGAGTGTATAGTAGTGTAGTGTAGTATATATAAGTGTATAGTAGTGTATTGTATAGCTTTGTAGTGTATAGTATAGTGTATTGTATAGTAGTGTACTGTATAGTATAGAGATATAAGTGTTTAGTGTAGTATACAGTAGTGGAGTGTATAGTAGTGTAGTGTACATTACTATAGTGTATAGCAGTGTATAGTAGTGTATGCCAGTGTAGTGTATTGTATCGTGCAGTGTATAGTAGCGAGGTAGTTAACATTTCCCAGCCACCGTGATGATTATGGTGTAACCCACGACCTCCTGTACACCAGGCGAGGTAGTTAACATCTCAATTACCAAGGCGTCAACACCAACGAAGGCCCAGACGACCACCAAACCTCAGGGTCGTTGAAATGGCAGCAGCAGAACTCATCCGCAAGTTGTGGAGACCTGCAGAGACCCACACAGCGAGTTGGCACAGCAGGGGCCCACAATGTGGTGGTAGCATCAGCCACTCGTCTCAGTCAGTTGACACGTGACACCTGCTGGGTCTGCCCCATCACCTCCTCCTGCACGTGGTAGCCTCAAATTGCACGTGGCCTGGCAAAAGCGATGTGGTAACGTCAAATATTGCAGAAAAAGCACCGTTACACCAACGCTGTGTGCAAAAATCCCAGTGGGATGCAATTCAAACAACAACAACAACAACCACAAGACAACTTAGATTAAGGCAATCAGTCTAACTCTGTACTACAACAAACAAACATGGCCAAACCAAAAAACTTTTCGAAAATCACCAAAATTAAGCCATAAAAGCAATGAAACAGTGATCATAGGAACTGTGACCGAATTTTCACAATAAACGACAT
>NW_024705821.1:0-22817 GCF_018977255.1 Callorhinchus milii | reverse complement strand
TAATACTCGTATCGAAATCTTTATTAATACGCATGCTCAAATAGGAAAGGAACTAGGCAAATTATTTCCCAATAGGAATTCAACAGTTAAAATATATTCTTTAAAATCAAACACGTAAACGTCGATTTCCTCTTTGACGTCCTTTTCGACTGAAGCCATTCGTCCAAAGTATAAAAATTGTTGTCATTCTGAAATCCGTGAACACTTCTGGAACTTAAAGGAAGACATTCATCTGAACACATTATGAGCATTCACAACATCACTCTAGCTTGAAGTCCTAGAAATCACCGAAAAATATATATGAGACACGAATACTCCACTACATCAAGCCATATCTCATGATGCAACTGCATGGGGTCGAAAGAGGAATTTCGTTGAGGACTCTTGACAACATTTTTACTCTTTGTTGATGATGCCTGTGAAGTGTTACTGACTGTGAAAATGCTTCCAACAACAGAGCAATCAAACGGTTTTGTTAAATAATTACACTAGGTTGGAGTAGTGCTGGAAATCACTGATATTATCAATTGCACCTAATACATTGATCTAACAGAGAAACAACGTGCACATCCAGGACTTTAACAGAAGTACTCAATACTTTGATTATCCGCCACTCCAGCAGCCATTTCTCATTATCAACCTGCATGGGGTGAAATCAGAATTGTCGTCAGGGCTCAGTACATCCAGCCATCTCGCAGGATCCAACTGCATGGGGTCGAAATAGGAATTGTCGTCAGGACTCATTACATCCATGCATCTCTCAGGATCCACCTGCATAGGTTCGAAAGATGCATTTTTTTCAGGACTCATTGCAGCACTCTGTATTTCTTCTTTTGATTTCACTTTCCTATCATTGCGGATCTTCTATGCTTGTTTCGGGGTGATGACCGTGTCCTCTCCAACGGAGAACAATTGAATGGCTTATCGTCCGTGTGTGTTTCCTGGTGACGATGAAGATTTGATTTCCGTGAAAATGGCTTCCCACACAGAGAGCAATTGAACGGCTTCTCGCCCGTGTGTGTTTTTTGGTGAGTGTGAAGATCTGCTTTACGGGCAAATGCCTTCACACAAACAGAGCAATTGAATGGCTTCTCACCCGAGGTGTGTTTTTTGGTGATGCGAAGAGTTGATGAATCTGCAAATGACTTCCCACACACAGAGCAATTGAACGATTTCTCGCCCGTGTGTGTTTTTGGTGCTTGTGATGAGTTGATGAATCTGCAAATGCTTCCACACACAGAGCAATTGAACGGCTTCTCGCCCGTGTGTGTTTTGGTGAGTGTGAAGATCTGCTTTACGGGAAATGCCTTCACACAAACAGAGCAATTGAATGGCTTCTCACCCGAGTGTGTTTTTTGGTGATTGCGAAGAGTTGATGAATCTGCAAATGACTTCCCGCACACAGAGCAATTGAACGGCTTCTCGCCCGTGTGTGTTTTCTGGTGCTTGTGTGAAGTTGATGATCTGCAAATGCTTCCACACACAGAGCAATTGAACGGCTTCTCGCCCGTGTGTGTTTTTGGTGCTTGTGAAGATCTGATTTCCGTGCAAATGCCTTCCACACACAGCGCAATTGAACGGCTTCTCGCCCGTGTGTGTTTTTTGGTGATTGCAGAGTTGATGAATCTGCAAATGCCTTCCCGCACACAGCGCAATTGAATGGCTTCTTACCCGTGTGTGCGTGCCGCTGTGGAGAGTTTTTCTGCTCCATGTGACTGATTTTTCAGAGCAGAGAAACTTCGTGGATGTCTGGCTCAAATCGCCAAAAAGCAACTCTCACTAACGTCTAACCGAGTCACAGTAACGTCTCGGAAGTCGGAATACACACGCGATTACCAGTTTATCCACTAACAAAGACACTTACTTGTTGATGCACGGCGTATCGATGTCCCTGTAACCCGTCTGAAGAGATCGCCACGAACTCTCCCGAAGCAAAGTCCCCAACCAGTCGCCAAGCAATCGTGCTCGCCAGGCTGGGTCTCGTGGAAGAAGGGTTATCTGCAGAGCGGGGAGTCGAGCGTCTATGCTCATCAAAATCCCTCTCGAAATGCCCTTGAGGTCTGATTTTAAGCCCTTTATAATTCCGCTCTAGCATCCAAATTCTTTGTTCTCGACTTGGCCTATTATGGAATTTGCATTCAATTGTTAATTTTTACATTAACAATCCGCATATCTAGCAACATAATACGTATGTACATATCACTGAATAATTGTACACTTCCGTTTGAATACGGATGTGCATCTCTATGCATAATTCCATGATTCGTGTTAATTTGCTAATATTCACCCCCAATGTCCTCTAAACTGCTGCAAGTTTAGAGGATGATAAAGTGACATACAGTCTGAAGTATCAAAATTGGTGATCTCGAGCTTGATTTGGAATAAGATGTGCAAGTTTATACTGTACTGACTTTGTTTTATAAATATATTTAAGTACAATCGTGTTGAGCGGGGTGTTTCTAGAAAACGAGTGTTTTATATTAAAAATTCTGCCATTTGTTCGCGTGTAGTCGAACGCAATCCCTTTGTACTTACACTGCTGTGTATGTCCACTCGTGTGTGGGTGTGTGTACATGAGAGTGTATGTGTACTCGTGTATGATTATGTATTGGAACAAACAAATTATTTTTATATTGTGTCGTACAAATAATTGAGGGGCAACGTGGTAGGAATGCGCCACCACAACAGGGAACTACAGGGATGAGACTCCCCGCTCGTGGTGCGAAATGAATGAAAACAGCGTAGAAACACATGCACACTCGTGTGTGAATGCACACCGCTGTATATACAGTCGTGTTTGGATGCACCACTCGTGTGTGTATGTCTACTCGTCCGTGTTTTTTTTAAACGGAAACACTATGGTAGCAATAACGTACGATCAGTCCATCTTTAAAACAGGGTCTTTATTAATCTGCAAGAAAGCTCACGTTAATACTCGTATCGAAATCTTTATTATACGCCATGCTCAAATAGGAAAGGAACTAGGCAAATTATTTCCCAATAGGAATTCAACAGTTAAATATATATCTTAAAATCAAACACGTAAACGTCGATTTCCTCTTTGACGTCCTTTTCGACTGAAGCCATTCGTCCAAAGTTATAAAATTGTTGTCATTCTGAAATCCGTGAACACTTCTGGAACTTAAAGGAAGACATTCATCTGAACACATTATAGAGCATTCACAACATCACTCTAGCTTGAAGTCCTCGAATCACCGAAAATATATATGAGACACGAATACTCCACTACATCAAGCCATATCTCATGATGCAACTGCATGGGGTCGAAAGAGGAATTTCGTTGAGGACTCTTGACAACATTTTTACTCTTTGTTTGATGATGCCTGTGAAGTGTTACTGACTGTGAAAATGCTTCCACACACCAGAGCAATCAAACGGTTTTGTTAAAATAATTACACTAGGTTGGAGTAGTGCTGGAAATCACTGATATTATCAATTGCACCTAATACATTGATCTAACAGAGAAACAAACGTGCACATTCCAGGACTTTAACAGAAGTAACTCAATACTTTGATTATCCAGCCACTCCAGCAGCCCATTTCTCATTATCAACCTGCATGGGGGTCGAAAAAGAATTGGCGTCAGGGCTCAGTACATCCAGCCATCTCGCAGGATCCAACTGCATGGGGTCGAAATAGGAATTGTCGTCAGGACTCATTACATCCATGCATCTCTCAGGATCCACCTGCATAGGTTCGAAAGATGCATTTTTTTCAGGACTCATTGCAGCACTCTGTATTTCTTCTTTTGATTTCACTTTCCCTATCATTGCGGATCTTCTTATGCTTGTTTCGGGGTGATGACCGTGTCCTCTCCAACGGAGAACAATTGAATGGCTTATCGTCCGTGTGTGTTTCCTGGTGACGATGAAGATTTGATTTCCGTGAAAATGGCTTCCCACACAGAGAGCAATTGAACGGCTTCTCGCCCGTGTGTGTTTTTTGGTGAGTGTGAAGATCTGCTTTTACGGGCAAATGCCTTCACACAAACAGAGCAATTGAATGGCTTCTCACCCGAGTGTGTTTTTTGGTGATTGCGAAGAGTTGATGAATCTGCAAATGACTTCCCACACACAGAGCAATTGAACGATTTCTCGCCCGTGTGTGTTTTCTGGTGGCTTGTGATGAGTTGATGAATCTGCAAATGACTTCCCACACACAGAGCAATTGAACGGCTTCTCGCCCGTGTGTGTGTTTTGGTGAGTGTGAAGATCTGCTTTACGGGAAAATGCCTTCACACAAACAGAGCATTGAAGGCTTCTCCCCCGAGTGTGTTTTTTGGTGATTGCGAAGAGTTGATGAATCTGCAAATGACTTCCCGCACACAGAGCATTGAACGGCTTCTCGCCCGTGTGTGTTTTCTGGTGTTGTGATGAGTTGATGAATCTGCAAATGACTTCCACAACAGAGCAATTGAACGGCTTCTCGCCCGTGTGTGTTTTCTGGTGCTTGTGAAGATCTGATTTCCGTGCAAATGCCTTCCAGCACACAGCGCAATTGAACGGCTTCTCGCCCGTGTGTGCGTGCCGCTGTGGAGAGTTTTTCTGCTCCATGTGACTGATTTTTCAGAGCAGAGAAACTTCGGTGGATGTCTGGCTCAAATCGCCAAAAAGCAACTCTCACTAACGTCTAACCGAGTCACAGTAACGTCTCGGAAGTCGGAATACACACGCGATTACCAGTTTATCCACTAACAAAGACACTTACTTGTTGATGCACGGCGTATCGATGTCCCTGTAACCCGTCTGAAGAGATCGCCCACGAACTCTCCCGAAGCAAAGTCCCCAACCAGTCGCCAAGCAATCGTGCTCGCCAGGCTGGGTCTCGTGGAAGAAGGATTATCTGCAGAGCGGGGAGTCGAGCGTCTATGCTCATCAAAATCCCTCTCGAAATGCCCTTGAGGTCTGATTTTAAGCCCTTTATAATTCCGCTCTAGCATCCAAATTCTTTGTTCTCGACTTGGCCTATTATGGAATTTGCATTCAATTGTTAATTTTTAAATTAACAATCCGCATATCTAGCAACATAATACGTATGTACATATCACTGAATAATTGTACACTTCCGTTTGAATACGGATGTGCATCTCTATGCATAATTCCATGATTCGTGTTAATTTGCTAATATTCACCCCCCAATGTCCTCTAAACTGCTGCAAGTTTAGAGGATGATAAAGTGACATACAGTCTGAAGTATCAAAATTGGTGATCTCGAGCTTGATTTGGAATAAGATGTGCAAGTTTATACTGTACTGACTTTGTTTTATAAATATATTTAAGTACAATCGTGTTGAGCGGGGTGTTTCTAGAAAACGAGTGTTTTATATTAAAAATTCTGCCATTTGTTCGCGTAGTCGAACGCAATCCCTTTGTACTTACACTGCTGTGTATGTCCACTCGTGTGTGGGTGTGTGTACATGAGAGTGTATGTGTACTCGTGGTATGATTATGTATTGGAACAAACAATTTATTTTTATATTGTGTCGTACAAATAATTGAGGGGCAACGTGGTAGGAATGCGCCACCACAACAGGGAACTACAGGGATGATACTCCCCGCTCGTGGTGCGAAATGAATGAAAACAGCGTAGAAACACATGCACACTCGTGTGTGAATGCACACCGCTGTATATACAGTCGTGTTTGGATGCAAACTCGTGTGTGTATGTCTACTCGTCCGTGTTTTTTTAAGGGAAAACTATGGTAGCAATAACGTACGATCAGTCATCTTTAAAAACAGGTCTTTATTAATCTGCAAGAAAGCTCACGTTAATTACTCGTATCGAAATTTTTATTAATACGCATGCTCAAACAGGAAAGGAACTAGGCCAAATTATTTTCCCATTAGGAATTCAACAGTTTAAAATATATTCTTAAAATCAAACACGTTAAACGTCGATTTCCCCTTTGACGTCCTTTTCGACTGAAGCCATTCGTCCTAAGTATAAAATTGTTGTCATTCTGAAATCCGTGAACACTTCTGGAACTTAAAGGAAGACATTCATCTGAACACATTATAGAGCATTCACAACATCACTCTAGCTTGAAGTCCTAGAAATCACCGAAAAATATATATGAGACCACGAATACTCCACTACATCAAGCCATATCCATGATGCAACTGCATGGGGTCGAAAGAGGAATTTTCGTTGAGGACTCATGACAACATTTTTACTCTTTGTTTGATGATGCCTGTGAAGTGTTACTGACTGTGAAAATGCTTCCAACACACAGAGCAATCAAACGGTTTTGTTAAAATAATTACACTCGGTTGGAGTAGTGCTGGAAATCACTGATATTATCAATTGCACCTAATACATTGATCTAACAGAGAAACAAACGTGCACATTCCAGGACTTTAACAGAAGTTCTCAGTACTTTGATTATCCAGCCACTCCAGCAGCCATTTCTCATTATCAACCTGCATGGGGTCGAAATAGAATTGTCGTCAGGGCTCAGTACATCCAGCCATCTCGCAGGATCCAACTGCATGGGGTCGAAATAGGAATTGTCGTCAGGACTCAGTACATCCACTACATCCACGCATCTCTCAGGATCCACCTGCATAGGTTCGAAAGATGCATTTTTTTCAGGACTCATTGCAGCACTTTGTGTTTCACCTTTTGATTTTCACTTCTCTTTCATTGCTAATCTTCTCATGTTGTTTCGGGGTGATGACCGTGTCCTCTCCAACGGAGAACAATTGAATGGATTATCGCCCTTGTGTGTTTTCTGGTGCTGTAAAGATCTGATTTCCGTGCAAATGCCTTCCAGCACACAGCGCAATTGAACGGCGTCTCACCCGAGTGTGTTTTCTGGTGACTATAAAGATTTGATTTACGTGAAAATGACTTCTCACACACAGAGCAAATGAACGGCTTCTCGCCCGTGTGTGTTTTTTGGTGACGGTGAAGATTTGATGAATCTGCAAATGCCTTCCCACACACAGAGCAATTGAACGGCTTCTCACCTGTGTGTGTTTTCTGGTGAGTGTGAAGAGTTGATTTCCGTGCAAATACCTTCCCGCACACAGAGCAATTGAACGGCTTCTCGCCCGTGTGTGTTTTCTGGTGAGTGTGAAGAGTTGATTTCTGTGCAAATGCCTTCCCACACACAGAGCAATTGAACGGCTTTCGCCCGTGTGTGTTTCTGGTGATTGCGAAGAGTTGATTTCTGTGCAAATGCCTTCCCACACACAGAGCAATTGAACGGCTTTTCGCCCGTGTGTGTGTTCTGGTGAGTGTGAGATTTTGTTTCAGTGAAAATGCCTTCCCACAAAGAGAGCAATTGAACCGCTTCTTGCCAGTGTGTGCGTGCCGATGTGGAGAGTTTTCTCTGGATTCTTCAGAGCAGAGTAACAGTCGCGGGTGTTTGTTGAGAGTTAAAGGCACCCTCTAAGCTGCGTGGATGTCTGGCTTAAATCGCCAAGAAGCAAACTATTACCAACGTCTAACTGAGACACAGTAACGTCTCCTAAGTCGGACTACACACTTGATTACCAGTTTATCCACTAACAAAGACACTTACTTGTTGATGCACGGCTTATCGATGTCCCTGTAACCCGTCTGAAGAGATCGCCACGAACTCTCCCGAAGCAAAGTCCCCAACCAGTCGCCAAGCAATCGTGCTCGCCAGGCTGGGTCTCGTGGAAGAAGGGTTATCTGCAGAGCGGGGAGTCGAGCGTCTATCCTCAGCAAATCCCTCTCGAAATAACCCTGAGGTCTGATTTTAAGCCCCTTATAACTTCGCTCTAGCATCCAAATCCTTTGTTCTAGACTTGGCCTATTATGGACTTTGCATTCAATTGTTAATTTTTACATTAACAATCCGCATATCTAGCAACATTACGTATGTACATCTCACTGCATAATTGTACACTTCCGTTTGAATAAGGATGTGCATCTCCATGCATAATTCCGTGCTTCGTGTTAATTTGCTAATATTCACCCCCAATGTCCTCTAAACTGCTGCAAGTTTAGAGGATTATAAAGCGACATACAGCTTGAAGTATCAAATTGGTGATCTCGAGCTTGATTTGGAATAAGATGTGCAAGTTTATACTGTACTGACTTTGTTTAATAAATATATTTAAGGACAATCGTGTTGAGCGGGGTGCTTCTAGAAACGAGTGTTTTATATTATAATTTCTGCCATGAACTTTTAATAATCATCTGAATGGTTTAGCTTGTAAGCGTGGTTTATTATCATGTCCATATTAAAGGTTTTTTTTTTGTGTGGGTGTGTGTACATGGGAGTGTATATGTGTACTCGTGTATGATTATGTATTGGAACAAACAAATTGTTTTTATATTGTGTCGTACAAATCATTTAAGGGAAACGTGGTCGGAATGCGCCACCACAACAGAAAACTACAGGGATGAGACTCCCCGCTCGTGGTGCTAAATGAATGAAAACAGCGCCACTGAGCAGACAGAGCCCCGCCCCTACAGCTCGTGAGTGTGACGTAGTGAGTGTGACCAGCGGACTGCCACGATGCTGCCAGGTAAGGGTAAACTTGTGTGATGGAGATGCTTCACCTGAAACTCGCCTCCACACGTGTTCGCTATGAACATTGTAGCAATAAGGGACGATCAGTCATCTTTAACATAGCAGGTCTTTATTGTTCTGCAAGTATATTAACGTTAAAACTCGTAGAAACACATGCACACTCGTGTGTGAATGCACACCGCTGTATATACAGTCGTGTTTGGATGCACACTCGTGTGTGTATGTCTACTCGTCCGTGTTTTTTTAAAGGAAAATATAGTAGCAATAACGTACGATCAGTCATCTTTAAAAACAAATCAGGTCTTTATTATCTGCAAGAAAACTCACTTTAATACTCGAATCGAAATCTTTATTAATACGCAGGCTCAAACAGGAAAGGAACTAGGCAAATGATTTCCCAATAGGAATTCAACAGTTAAAAGATATTCTTAAAATCAAACACGTAAACGTCGATTTCCACTTTGACGTCCTTTTCGACTGAAGCCATTCGTCCAGAAGTCCAAGCCATCAAATACAAGAACAACGAACGTGCAATCCACGCACACTCTGAAACTAATTATTTTAAGTTATTTTGTTTATTACACGATAAAACATTTTAAGAACATCTTCTTGGTTCTTTCAGTAAAGTCACGTAGAATGTAAATAAAATAATAAAATAAAAAAATAAAATTGTATTATTTTATTATTTCCATTAAATGTGACTTTACCGAAAGAACCAAGAAGATGAATCCCTGCAGTCACGAAAGCTTTAAATCCAAAATTAAGAACATGTTTAAAATATTGAGCAAAGTTGTGATCACAGTATTTCTCCAACTTTAGCTCAACAAAATCACTTAACCACGAGAGTAAAATTAGAAATTGAACCACCACACAACCACTGCTCTTCACAACACATCAACAAGTAGTCCGATAGGACTACAAAGCACCACCTTAACGTGACGAAGTCTGGAATAAACTTTAACACGCAATAGCTGTGAGAAGATGACATGGCACCTTCTACCATAAACACTACACATTTACTAGTCCCGATGATACAACCACCAGACGAAGCAACGCATCTATAGAAGTATAACATTGTTGCCATCCTGAAATAAGTGAACACTTCTGGAACTTAAAAGGAATTCGTTCATCTGAACAGATTATAGAGCATTCACAACATCACTCTAGCTCGGAGTACTGGAAATCACTGAAAAAATATATCTAAGAGACACGAATATACACAGGGCAACAGTTAACAGATGTACTCAATACGTTTGAGTCTTCAGCCACTCCACTACATCCAGCCATCTCTCCGGATTCAACTTCATGGGGTCGATAGTGGAATTATCGTCAGCGCTGATTATATCCACTACATCTCGCCGTCTCTCAGGATCCAACTGCATGGGGTCGAAAGAGGAATTGTCGTCAGGACTCATTGCATCCGCTACATTCAGCAATCTCTCAGGATCCACCTGCCGAGGTTCGAAACATGCATTTTTTTCAGGACTCATTTCAGCACTTTGAATTTCACTATTTGATTTCACTTCCCTATCATTGCGGATCTTCTGATGCTTGTTTGGGGGTGATGACTGTGAACATGTCTCTCCCTCGTAGAGCAATTTAATGGTTTTTCATCCGAGTGTGTTTTCTGGTGCCTGTGAAGAGCTGACTTCCATGCAAATTCCCTTCCCACAAAGAGAACACTTGAATGGATTCTCGCTCGAGTGTGTTTTTTGGTGACTGTGAAGATTTGATTTCCGTGAAAATGCCTTACCACACACCGAGCAATTGAATGGCTTCTCGCCCGTGTGTGCGTGGCGCTGTGGAGAGTTTATCTGCTCCATGTGACTGATTCTTCAGAGCAGAGTAACAGTCGCGGGTGTTGTTGAGAGTTAAAGGCACCCTCTAAGCTGCGTGGATGTCTGGCTGAAATCGCCAAAAAGCAACTCTCACTAACGTCTAACCGCGACACAGGAAGTCGGACTACACACGCGATTACCAGTTTATCCACTAACAAAGAAACTTACTTGTTGATGCACGGCGTATCGATGTCCCTGTAACCCGTCTGAAGAGATCGCCACGAACTCTCCCGAAGCGAAGTCGCCAACCAGTCGCCAAGCAATCGTGCTCGCCAGGCTGGGTCTCGTGGAAGAAGTGTTATCTGCAGAGCGAGGAGTCGAGCTTCTATCCTCAGCAAAATCCCTCTCGAAATGATCTTGAGGTCTGATTTTAAGCCCCTTTAAACTTCGCTCTAGCATCCAAATCTTTTGTTCTCGAATTGGTCTTCATGGACTTTGCATTCAATTGTAATTTTGTTGCATTAACAATCCGCATATCTAGCAACATAATACGTATGTACATCTCACTGCATAATTGTACACTTCCGTTTGAATAAGGATGTGCATATCCATGCATAATTCCGTGCTTCGTGTTAATTTGCTAATATTCACCCCCCATTGTCCTCTAAACTGCTGCAAGTTTAGAGGATTATAAAGCAACATACAGCCTGAAATATCAAAATTGGTGATCTCGAGCTTGATTGGAATAAGTGTGCAAGTTTATACTGTACTGACTTTGTTTCATGAATATATTTAATGACAATCGTGTTGAGCGGGGTGCTTCTAGAAAATGAGTGTTTTATATTATAATTTCTGCCATGGACTTTAAATATTCATCTGAAAGATCGCTTAAATATACAAATGTGTAGTTGAAACCCGCCACCACTCGACAAAGCCAACTAGTAAGGGTTGTCACGTAAACAGAACATGCACATTTGTCACTAGCACAGCACACCGGTGTGTTGGAGAGCCAAGCCACAACATTTACAATCTGAGTACGACGTTTCGCCTGTAATTAAAACTAGCTTCATCAGTCGACAGCCAGATTTGGGAAGTCTCACTGTTTTGTTCCTTATATAGAAGCATAGATGTGTTGACCACGCAGCGGGGCATCTAAGATTCATATCGTCAGCTTAACCTGTGAAAATAATGACAAAACCCCGCTATACAAGTATACTACTGTTTGTATGTACATGGATCTGTACTTCTGTGTATGTCCACTCGTGTGTGGGTGTGTGTACATGGGAGTGTATATGTGTACTCGTGTATAATTATGTATTGGAACAAACAAATTGTTTTTTATATTGTGTCGTACAAATCATTTAAGGGAAACGTGGTCGGAATGCGCCACCACAACAGAAAACTACAGGAATGAGACTCCCCGCTCGTGTGCTAAATGAATGAAAAACAGCGCCACTGAGCAGACAGAGCCCCGCCCCTACAGCTCGTGAGTGTGACGTAGTGAGTGTGACCAGCGGACTGCCACGATGCTGCCAGGTAAGGGTAAACTTGTGTGATGGAGATGCTTCACCTGAAACTCGCCTCCACACGTGTTCGCTATGAACATTGTAGCAATAAGGGGACGATCAGTCATCTTTAACATAGCAGGTCTTTATTGTTCTGCAAGTATATTAACGTTAAAACTCGTAGAAACACATGCACACTCGTGTGTGAATGACACCGCTGTATATACAGTCGTGTTTTGGATGCACACTCGTGTGTGTATGTCTACTCGTCCGTGTTTTTTTAAAGGAAAATATGGTAGCAATAACGTACGATCAGTCATCTTTAAAAACAAATCAGGTCTTTATTAATCTGCAAGAAAACTCACGTTTAATACTCGAATCGAAATCTTTATTAATACGCATGCTCAAACAGGAAAGGAACTAGGCAAATTATTTCCCAATAGAAATTCAACAGTTAAAAGATATTCTTAAAATCAAACACGTAAACGTCGATTTCCCCTTTGACGTCCTTTTCCACTGAAGCCATTCGTCCAGAAGTCCAAGCCACATCAAACACAGGAAGCAACGAACGTGCAATCCACGCACACTCCTGAAACCTATTTAATTTGAAGTTAATTTAATTCATTTATTACACCAATCGATGAAAATTAATAGAAACATGTTTAAAATATTGAGCAAAGTTGTGGTCACAGACTTTCTCCAACTTAGCTCAACAAAACAACTTAACCACGAGAGTAAAATCAGAAATTGAACCACCTCACAACCACTGCACATTCACACACATCAACAAGTAATCCGATAGGACTACAAAGCACCACCTTAACGTGACGAAGTCTGGAATAAACCTTTAACACGCAATTAGCGTGAGAAGATGACATGGCACCTCTACCATAAACAACTACACATTTACTAGTGCTGATGATACAACCACCAGACGAAGCAACGCATCTATAGAAGTATAACATTGTTCATCCTGAAATAAGTGAACACTTCTGGAACTTAAAAAGGAATTCGTTCATCTGAACAGATTAATTAATCATTATCGTACTAACATGAAAATAATCAAGAGACCTTACAACACGTTAACAGATGTACTCATACTTGAGTTTCACCACTCCACACAGCCATTTCCATTTCAACTGCATGGGGTCGAAGTGGAATTTCGTAAGGTGCATTCCACTACATCCGCCGTCTCTCGGATCCAACTGCATGGGGTCGAAAGAGGAATTGTCCGTCAGGACTCATTGCATCCGCTACATTCAGCAATCTCTCAGGATCCACCTGCCGAGGTTCGAAACATGCATTTTTTCAGGACTCATTCAGCACTTTGAATTTCACTATTGATTTCACTTCCCTATCATTGCGGATCTTCTGAATGCTTGTTTGGGGGTGATGACTGTGAAATGTCCTCTCCCTCGTAGAGCAATTTAATGGTTTTTCATCCGAGTGTGTTTTTCTGGTGCCTGTGAAGAGCTGACTTCCATGCAAATTCCTTCCCCACAAAGAGAACAACTTGAAATGGATTTCTCGCTCCGAGTGTGTTTTTTGGTGACTGTGAAGATTTGATTTCCGTGAAAATGCCTTACCACAACAGAGCAATTGAATGGCTTCTCGCCCGTGTTGTCGTGGCGCTGTGGAGAGTTTTCTCTCCATGTGACTGATTCTTCAGAGCAAGAGTAACAGTCGCGGGTGTTGTTGAGAGTTAAAGGCACCCTCTAAGCTGCGTGGATGTCTGGCTGAAATCGCCAAAAAGCAACTCTCACTAACGTCTAACCGAGACACAGTAGGTAAGTCGGACTACACACGCGATTACCAGTTTATCCACTAACAAAGAACTTACTTGTTGATGCACGGCGTATCGATGTCCCTGTAACCCGTCTGAAGAGATCGCCACGAACTCTCCCGAAGCGAAGTCGCCAACCAGTCGCCAAGCAATCGTGCTCGCCAGGCTGGGTCTCGTGGAAGAAGGGTTATCTGCAGAGCGGGGAGTCGAGCTCTATCCTCAGCAAAATCCCTCTCGAAATGACCTTGAGGTCTGATTTTAAGCCCCTTATAACTTCGCTCTAGCATCCAAATCCTTTGTTCACGAACTTGGCCTATATGGACTTTGCATTAAATTGTTAATTTTTACATTAACAATCCGCATATCTAGCAACATAATACGTATGTACATCTCACGCATAATTGTACACTTCCGTTTGAATAAGATGTGCATCTCCATGCATAATTCCGTGCTTCGTGTTAATTTGCAATATTCACCCCCCAATGTCCTCTAAACTGCTGCAAGTTTAGAGGATTATAAAGCGACATACAGTCTGAATATCAAAATTGGTGATCTCGAGCTTGATTTGGAATAAGATGTGCAAGTTTATACTGTACTGATTTGTTTTATAAATATATTTAAGGACAATCGTGTTGAGCGGGGTGCTTCTAGAAAA
This sequence comes from Callorhinchus milii, assembly GCF_018977255.1. NCBI lineage: Eukaryota > Metazoa > Chordata > Chondrichthyes > Chimaeriformes > Callorhinchidae > Callorhinchus > Callorhinchus milii. Next base: position 8,569 of record NW_024705821.1, on the reverse strand, counting down.
CGAGTGTTTTATATTAAATTTCTGCCATGAAATTTGAATAATGATCTGAATGGTTAGCATGTAAGCGTGTTTATTATCATGTCCATATTAATGTTTTTTTGGGTTAGATCGCTTAAATATATAAACGTGTCGTTGAACCCGCCACCACCGACAAAGCCAACTAGTAAGGATTGTCACGTAAACAGAAATGCAATTTTCACTAGTACAGCACACCGGTGTGTTGGAGAGCCAAGCCACAACATTTACAATCTGAGTACGACGTTTCGTCCGTAATTAAAACTAGCTTCATCAGTCGACAGCCAGATTTGGGAAAGTCTCACTGTTTTGTTCCTTAAATAGAAGCATAGATGTGTTGACCACGCAGCTGCGCACTGAACAATGTGGGGGGGAGCGTGGATTATACCTCTATTATGATGTGTTGGTCCCGAAATCAACATGTTAAACTCGTATGTATGTGTTAATATTTTGGATGTTTTTTAAATGATTATGCATTGAATTGGAGAGGTTACCAGCGCCTCGCACCCGTCCAGAGACCTCGTGGGCCTCTGTGGGGCTACGCCTTCCCTCCAGACATGCTCACATCCACCGCAGCGTACCGTCCGGCACCTCGGATGAGGTAGCGGATTCTTTTTTCCGAACTTTACTCGTGGCTGGGTAATACCAAACAACAGGGGCTCGTGAAAAAAAAATACTACTGTTTGTATGTACATGGATCTGTACTTCTGTGTATGTCCAGTCGTGTGTTTATTTACACTCGTTGATGTGGATATGCACATGCGTGAACGTGTGTGTATAGGTATGTACAATAATTTTTCGCACATTTGTTCGTTGTAGTAGAACGCAATCCCTTTGTACGTCAGACAAAGAATTTAGGGGCAACGTGGTAGGAATGCGCCACCACAACAGAAACTACAGGGACGAGACTCCCCGCTCGTGGTGCTAAATGAATGAAAACAGCGCCACTGAGCAGACAGAGCCCCGCCCCTACAGCTCGTGAGTGTTGACGTAGTGAGTGTGACCAGCGGACTGCCACGATGCTGCCAGGTAAGGGTAAACTTGTGTGATGGAGATGCTTCACCTGAAACTCGCCTCCACACGTGTTCGCTATAACATTGTAGCAATAAGGGACGATCAGTCATCTTTAACATAGCAGGTCTTTATTGTTCTGCAAGTATATTAACGTTAAAACTCGTAGAAACACATGCACACTCGTGTGTGAATGTACAACGCTGTTTATACAGTCGTGTTTGGATGCACACTCGTGTGTGTATGTCTACTCGCCCGTGTTTTTTTAAAGGAAAACTATGGTAGCAATAACGTAGATCAGTCATCTTTAAAAACAAATCAGGTCTTTATTAATCTGCAAGAAAACTCACGTTAATACTCGTATCGAAATCTTTATTAATACGCAGGCTCAAACAGGAAAGGAACTTGGCAAATTATTTCCCAATAGGAATTCAACAGTTAAAAGATATTCTTAAAATCAAACAAGGAAACGTCGATTTCCCCTTTGACGTCCTTTTCCACTGAAGCCATTCGTCCAAAAGTCCAAGCCATCAAACACAGGAACAACGAACGTGCAATCCACGCACACTCTGAAACTTATTATTTGAAGGTAATTAATTTATTACACAATCATTAAAATTAAAGAACATGTTTAAAATATTGAGCAAAGTTGTGGTCACAGACTTTCTCCAACTCCAGCTCAACAAGACCACTTAACCACTAGAGTAAAATCCGGAATTGAACCACCTCACAACCACTGCACATGACACCACATCAACAAGTAATCCGATAGGACTACAAAGCACCACCTTAACGTGACGAAGTCTAGAATAAACCTCAACACTCAAGACACGGAAATCACAAAACACCACGACAAAATTAATAACAGTATTTTCTGGTGACTGTGAAGATTTTATTTCCGTGAAAATGCCTTCCCACACACAGAGCAATTGAATGGCTTTTCGCCCGTGTGTGTGTGTTATGGTGAGTGTGAAGATTTTGTTTAATTGAGAATGCCTTCCCACAAAGAGAGCACTTGAACGGTTTTACGCCCGCGTGTGCTTTCTGGTGACTGTGAAGACGCGATTTCCGTGAAAATGCCTTCCCACACACAGAGCAATTGAATGGCTTCTCACCGTGTGTGTGTGGCGTTGTGTAAAGGTTATCTGCTCCATGTGACTGATTCTTCAGTGACAGTCGCGGGTGTTTTTTAGAGTAAAATGCACCCTCAAAGCTGCGTGGATGTCTGGCTCAAATCACCAAGAAGCTTAATTTTTACCAACGTCTAACTGGAACACAGTAACGTCTCGTAAGTCGGACTACACACGCGATTACCAGTTTATCCACTAACAAAGACACTTACTTGTGGATGCACGTCGTATCGATGTCCCTGTAACCCGTCTGAAGAGATTGCCACGAACTCTCCCGAAGCGAAGTCGCCAACCAGTCGCCAAGCAATCGTGCTCGCCAGGCTGGGTCTCGTGGAAGAAGGGTTATCTGCAGAGCGAGGAGTCGAGCGTCTATCCTCAGCAAAATCCATCTCGAAATGACCCTGAGGTCTGATTTTAAGCCCCTTATAACTTCGCTCTTGCATCCAAATCCTTTGTTCTCGACTTGGCCTATTATGGACTTTGCATTCAATTGTTAATTTTTACATTAACAATCCGCATATCTAGCAACATTACGTATGTACATCTCACTGCATAATTGTACTTTTCCGTTTGAATATGGATGTGCATCTCCATGCATATTTCCGTGATTCGTGTTAATTTGCTAATATTCACCCCCCAATGTCCTCTAAACTGCTGCAAGTTTAGAGGATTATAAAGCGACATACAGTCTGAAATATCAAAAATTGGTGATCTCGAGATTGATTTAGAATAAGATGTGCAAGTTTATACTGTACTGACTTTGTTTTATAAATTTATTTAAGGACAATCGTGTTGAGCGGGGTGCTTCTAGAAAATGAGTGGACTTTAAATATTCATCTGAAAGATCGCTTAAATATACAAATGTGTAGTTGAAACCCGCCACCACTCGACAAAGCCAACTAGTAAGGGTTGTCACGTAAACAGAACATGCAAATTTGTCACTAGCACAGCACACCGGTGTGTTGGAGAGCCAAGCCACAACATTTACAATCTGAGTACGACGTTTCGCCTGTAATTAAAACTAGCTTCATCAGTCGACAGCCAGATTTGGGAAGTCTCACTGTTTTGTTCCTTATATAGAAGCATAGATGTGTTGACCACGCAGCGGGGCATCTAAGATTCATATCGTCAGCTTAACCTGTGAAAATAATGACAAAACCCCGCTATACAAGTATACTACTGTTTGTATGTACATGGATCTGTACTTCTGTGTATGTCCACTCGTGTGTGGGTGTGTGTACATGGGAGTGTATATGTGTACTCGTGTATGATTATGTATTGGAACAAACTAATTGTTTTTATATTGTGTCGTCCAAATAATTTAGGGGGAAACGTGGTAGGAATGCGCCACCACAACAGGGACTACAGGGATGAGACTCCCCGCTCGTGGTGCTAAATGAATGAAACAGCGCCACTGAGCAGACAGAGCCCCGCCCTACAGCTCGTGAGTGTGACGTAGTGAGTGTGACCAGCGGACTGCCACGATGCTGCCAGGTAAGGGTAAACTTGTGTGATGGAGATGCTTCACCTGAAACTCGCCTCCACACGTGTTCGCTATGAACATTGTAGCAATAAGGGACGATCAGTCATCTTTAACATAGCAGGTCTTTATTGTTCTGCAAGTATATTAACGTTAAAACTCGTAGAAACACATGCACACTCGTGTGTGAATGTACAACGCTGTATATACAGTCGTGTTTGGATGCACACTCGTGTGTGTATGTCTACTCGCCCGTGTTTTTTTAAAGGAAAACTATGGTAGCAATAACGTAGATCAGTCATCTTTAAAAACAAATCAGGTCTTTATTAATCTGCAAGAAAACTCACGTTAATACTCGTATCGAAATCTTTATTAATACGCAGGCTCAAACAGGAAAGGAACTTGGCAAATTATTTCCCAATAGAATTCAACAGTTAAAAGATATTCTTAAATCAAACAGTAAACGTCGATTTCCCCTTTGACGTCCTTTTCCACTGAAGCCATTCGTCCAGAAGTCCAAGCCATCAAACACAGGAACAACGAACGTGCAATCCACGCACACTCTGAAACCTATTATTTGAAGTTAATTAATTTATTACACAATGATTAAAATTAAAGAACATGTTTAAAATATTGAGCAAGTTGTGGTCACAGACTTTCTCCAACTTTAGCTCAAAAAGACCACTTAACCACGAGAGTAAAATCAGGAATTGAACCACCTCACAAGCACTGCACATCACACCACATCAACAAGTAATCCGATCGGACGACAAAGCACCACCTTAACGTGACGAAGTCTAGAATAAACCTCAACACTCAAGACACGGAATTCAACATAAACACCATGACAAAATGAATAACAGGAATGGGCAAATCCTAAAACAAGACGGCACACCCAGATCAGTAGCTGTGAGAAGATGACAACACATGGCAACTTCTACCATAAACACCAAACATTTAACAGAGCTGATGATCCAACTACGAGACGAAGCAATGTATCTATCGAAGTATAAAATTGTTGTCATCCTGAAATAAGTGAACACTTCTGGAACTTATCAGGAACACTTGTATCTGAACACATTGTAATACATTGATACACAAACATGCACATTCCAAGACTTCAACAGTTAACAGAAGTACTCCATACTTTGATTATCCAGCCACTCCAGCAGCCATTTCTCATTATCAACCTGCATGGGGTCGAAATAGGAATTGTCGTAAGGGCTCAGTACATCCAGCCATCTCGCAGGATCCAACTGCAGGGGTCGAAAGAGGAATTGTCGTCAGGACTCATTACATCCACTACATCCACGCATCTCTCAGGATCCACCTGCATAGGTTCGAAAAGATGCATTTTTTTCAGGACTCATTGCAGCACTTTGTATTTCAACTTTTGATTTCACTTCCCTATCATTGCGGATCTTCTTCATGCCTTGTTTCGGGGGTTGATGACCAGTGTCATTATCCAACACGGAGAACACACTTGAATGGGCTTTCTCGCCCTGTGTGTTTTTGGTGACGTGAAGATTTGATATTGCAATGCCTTGTGGTTTTTGGTGACTGTGAAGATTTGATTTCCTCAAATGCCTACCACAAACAGAGCAATTGAAAGGCTTTTCGCCCGTGTGTGTTTTCTGGTGCCCTGTGAAGATCTGCTTTACGGGCAAATGCCTTCACACAAAGAGAGCAATTGAATGGCTTCTTACCCGTGTGTGCGTGGCGCTGTGGAGAGTTTTTCTGCTCCATTCTTCAGAGCAGAGAAACTGTCGCGGATGTTGTGAGAGCAAAAGGCGCCCCTCTAAGCTGCTTGGATGTCTGGCTCAAATCGCCAGGAAGCAAACTCTTACCAACGTCTAACTGAGACACAGTAACGTCTCGTAAGTCGGACTACACACGCAATTACCAGTTTATCCACTAACAAAGACACTTACTTGTGGATGCACGTCGTATCGATGTCCCTGTAACCCGTCTGAAGAGATTGCCACGAACTCTCCCGAAGCGAAGTCGCCAACCAGTCGCCAAGCAATCGTGCTCGCCAGGCTGGGTCTCGTGAAGAAGGGTATCTGCAGAGCGAGGAGTCAAGCGTCTATCCTCAGCAAAATCCGTCTCGAAATGACCCTGAGGTCTGATTTTAAGCCCCTTATAACTTCGCTCTAGCATCCAAATCCTTTGTTCTCGACTTGGCCTATTATGGACTTTGCATTCAATTGTAAATTTTTACATTAACAATCCGCATATCTAGCAACATAATACGTATGTACATCTCACTGCATAATTGTACACTTCCGTTTGAATAAGGATGTGCATCTCCCTGCATAATTCCATGATTCGTGTTAATTTGCTAATATTCACCCCCCAATGTCCTCTAAACTGATGCAAGTTTAGAGGATTATAAAGCGACATACAGCCTGAAATATCAAAATTGGTGATCTCGAGCTTGATTTGGAATACGATGTGCAAGTTTATACTGTACTGACTTTGTTTCATAAATATATTTAAGGACAATCGTCATGAGCGGGGTGCTTCTGGAAAACGAGTTTTTATATTATAATTTCTACCTTAGACTATACATTATAATATTACACTATGTATTATTCTACCCACTCTACAGTATACCACACTGCTGTATATTCACTATACAATTACTTTATTACCTTATACATTATATTAAACATTACACTTTTATACTATTTATTATTATACAATCTTCTGTGCGATGCGGCAGTTTAGGCGGGTTGTGTGACACTGCAGCAGCCGGCATTTGTCAGCTGTTGTCGCGCCGCGGGGCGTGTGCAGTGAACACGGAGGCTGGCGGGGTTGGGTGCAGGGATCTGCCGCCACCCAAAACTCGGGCGACGCCAAAGTAATAATGGAAATAATAAAATAAATTATATGATAGAAGATGAAAGTAAGAAGAGCGGTGGTGAGTGAAGAAGGAAGTGGGTAAGGTACGAGGTGTGGTTACGGTTGATAAACTGTGAGAGCGATCCGGGACTGCATCCAGCTGCGGCGCTGTCGCCATCCTACTCTCGAATCCATTGAGAGGGCAGATCCAGCAGTGGATTGTGTGAATCTAATAACGACCACAATGTGATACGAGTGATTATAATGCAATTCAAATCCCGCAGCCCGCAGTTCGTATTCATTCGAGCAGTATGGTTATAATATGGGATATTATGAAAGGCATATGACTAATCGGCCTTGCCCGCATCCCGACACTGATGTTAACCTTCAGTGCAGGCAGGAACAATCACCACTCCACGCGTGGGGCATACAGCTTCCTACAGCTCACCGCCACGGTTCCATGCCCCTTCATTATTTTGTTCAAAAGAAGAGCCACACTCCCTGTTGTTTGGCATTCCCCTGCCCACGAGTAAAGTTCTGTAAAAACAACCCCCTACCTCATCAGCGGTGCAGAGCGGTAAAGCTGTGGTCAATGTGAGCAATGTCCGAGAGGGAAGGCTCATAGACATCACAGAGGCCCACGAGGTCTCCGGACTGTTGCGAGGGGCTGGTAACCCCTCCACATTCAATGCACTTACCGTGAGAACACGTGGTAAATAAAAACACACACATCACTGTACATACACATCAGTGTAAATACACACTGCTATAGACTGATAATGGTTATAATAATAAACAACACTTGCAAACTATACCATCCAGATGGGTATCCAGAGCAATTGTAACCATTTTAATTGATCGAATATAACAAATAACCCTCGTTGTTTAGACACACCATCAACAATAGTCCTTAAAAATATCCATAAAATCAAGTCACCACGCTATAAAGCATGCACCTCTTAGTATATCTCCATCAGCATTGCAACATTTTATACTTATTTTCACAGATAAAGTCGATAAATTGATCACAGTTTACAGGCCATTGTAAATGTGCAAACTAACAACATGCACATACTTATTCAAGGAGATGCCCATCCCTATTCAAACGGAAGCGAACGATGATTCAGCATATTCTTACTTCGGCTTAAGCACAATGCCCATATGAGCTTAGGTATGTTGCTAGATATTAGCGTACAGTGAATAGCAATTAAATGCAAATAAGTTTATGAAGATAATGATTAGAGCGAGATTTCATAAATGGGAAGAATAATCCGAACCAGTGTGTCGTAGCAATGGCAAGCAAATGGAAGTATGAACTTGAAAACGACTTCATGCAAATAAACTACACCCATGACTTCAATACACTCATTAAATATGTAGCAATAAGGGACGATCAGTCATCTTTAAATTATCAGGTCTTTATTGTTCTGCAAGTATATTAACGTTAAGACTCGTAGAAACACATGCACACTCGTGTGTGAATGCACAACGCTGTATATACAGTCGTGTTTGGATGCACACTCGTGTGTGTATGTCTACTCGCCCGTGTATTTTTTTAAAGGAAAACTATGGTAGCAATAACGTAGATCAGTCATCTTTAAAAACAAATCAGGTCTTTATTAATCTGCAAGAAAACTCACGTTAATACTCGTATCGAAATCTTTATTAATACGCATGCTCAAACAGGAAAGGAACTAGGCAAATTATTTCCCAAAAGGAATTCAACAGTTAAAATATATTCTTAAAATCAAAAACGTAAACGTCGATTTCCCCTTTGACGTCCTTTTCCACTGAAGCCATTCGTCCAGAAGTCCAAGCCATCAAACACAGGAACAACGAACGTGCAATCCACGCACACTCTGAAACCTATTATTTGAAGTTAATTAATTTATTACACAATGATGAAAATTAAAGAACATGTTTAAAATATTGAGCAAAGTTGTGGTCACAGACTTTCTCCAACTTTAGCTCAAAAAGACCACTTAACCACGAGAGTAAAATCAGGAATTGAACCACCTCACAACCACTGCACATCACACCACATCAACAAGTAATCCGATCGGACGACAAAGCACCACCTTAACGTGAC
>NW_024705820.1:0-22917 GCF_018977255.1 Callorhinchus milii | reverse complement strand
AGACAGAGAGAGAGAGAGACTGTGTGTGTCTGTGATAGGCAGAGATACACTATTTGTATGAGAGACAGAGAGAGACTGTGTGTGTGTGTGTGTGAGAGAGAGAGAGAGAGAGAATCTGTGTGACTGAGAGACAGAGAGAGACTGTGTGTGAGTGAGACAGAGAGTGTATGTGTGTGTAACAGAGAGAGAGATCGAATGTGTGTGTGTGTGAGAGAGAGAGAGACAGTGTGTGAATGTGATACGCAGAGAGAGACTATTTTTAAGAGAGACCGAGAGAGTCTGTGTGTGTGAGACAGAGAGAGAAAGATAGAGACTACTTGTGGTTGTGTGCGAAATAGAGATTACCATGTGTGTGAGAGACAGAGACAAACTGTGTGTGTGTGATTGTGTGATTGTGTGTGAGAGATAGATAGAGGTTGTGTGTGTGTGAGACAGAATGAGACTGTCTGTTTGTGAGCGAGAGACAGAAAGAGACTGTGTGATTGTTAAAGAGAGACAGAACGAGACTGTGTGTTTGTAAGAGAGTGAGACAGGGAGAGACTGTGTGTGTGAGAGAGAGAGACAGAGAGACTGTGTGTGTGAGAGAGACTGTTTGTGTGAGAGAAAGCCTCCGCGTGTGTGAGAGAGACTGTGTGTATGTGAGAGACTGTGTGTGTGAGAGAGAGAGAGATTGCATGTGTATCCGTGTCTGTGTGTGAGAGGGAAACTGTGCGCTTGCGTCTGTGAGAGAGAGAGAGATTGTGTGCGTGTGTGAGAGAGACTGTGTGTGTGTGTGTCTGTGAGAGAGATTGTGTGCGTGTGTGTGTGTGTGTGTGTGAGAGAGAGAGAGAGACTGTGTGTGTTTGAAAGAGATAGACAGTGTGTGTGTGAGAGAGAGACGATGTGTGCGTGTGTGCGAGAGAGACTGTGTGTGAGAGAGAGAGACTGCGTTTGTGTGTGAGAGAAATACTGTGTGTGTGAGAGAGAAACTGTGTGTGTGTGAGAGAAACTGTGTGTGTGTGTGAGAGAGTGACTGTGTGTATGTATGTGAGAGAAAGACTGTGTGCGTGTGAGAGAGAGAGACTGTGCATGTGTGTGAGAGAGAGCGACTGTGTGTGAGGGAGAGAGAGAATGTGTGAGAGAGTGACTGTGTGTGTGTGTGTGTGTTGAGGAGAGACACTGTGTGTCTGTGTGAGAGAGAGACTGTGTGTGAGAGTGAGAGAATATGTGTATGAGAGAGAGAGAGACTGTGTGTGTGTGAGAGCGAGAGACTGTGTGTGTGTGTGACAGAGAGAGAGACTCTGTGTTTGTGTGAGAGAGAGAAACTGTTTGTGTGTGTGAGATACTCTGTGTAAGTCTGAGAGAGAGATTGTGTGTATATGTCTGTGAGATTCAGAGAGTTATTGTGCGCATGTGTGTGAGAGTGAGAGAGAGAGACTGTGTGTGTGTGAGAGAGAGAGAGACTGTGTGTGTGAGAGAGAATGAGAGAGAGACTGTGTGAGTGAGACAGAAACTGTGTGTGTGAGAGAGAGATTGTGTGTGAGAGAGACTGTGTGTGTGAGAGTGAGAGAGAGAGACTGTGTGTGTGTGACAGAGAGAGACTGTGTGTGTGAGAGAGAGTGAGAGGGAGAATGTGTGTGTGTGTGTGAGAGAGTGAGAGAGAGACTGTGTGTGTGAGAGAGACTGTGTGTGTGAGAGAGAGAGAGACTGAGTGTGTGAGAGAGAGAGACTGTGTGAGTGAGAGACTGTGTGTGAGGGAGACTGTGTGTGAGGGAGAGAGAGAGAGACTGTGTGTGTGTGAGAGAGAGAGACTGTGTATGTGTGAAAGTGAGAGACTCTGTGTATGAGAGAGAGTCTGTGTGTGTCAGAGAGAGAGAGAAACTGTGAGTGAGAGACAGAGACTGTGTATGTGTGTGAAAGAGAGACTGTGTTTGTGTGTGTGAGAGATAGAAAATGTGTGAGAGAGAGAGACTCTTTATTTGTGTGAGAGGAAGAGACTGTGTGTGTGTTTGAGATACTGTGTGTAAGTGTGAGAGAGAAATTGTGTGTATGTGTGTGAGAGATAGACTGTGTGTGTGAGTGAGAGACTGTGTATGTGCGTGTGGAGAGATTGACTGTGTGTGTGTGAGAGCAAGAGAGAAAGAGAGAGAGAGAGAGGCAGTTTGTGAGTGAGACAGAAACTGTGTGTGTGTGAGAGAGATTGCGTGTGAGAGAGAGAGAATGTGTCTGTGTGAGAGAGAGACACTGTGTGTTTGTGTGAGAGAGAGACTGTGTGAGAGAGAGAGACTGTGTGTGAGGGACAGACTGTGTGAGAGGGACAGAGAGAGAGTGTGTGTGAGAGAGAGAGACGATGTGTGTGAGAGAGAGAGTGAGAGAGAGAATGTGTGTGTGTGAGAGGGAGTGAGAGAGAGACTGTGTGTGTGTGTGTGTGTGAGAGAGATATACTGTGTGTATCTGTGTGCGTGTGAGAGCGAGAGAGAGAGAGAGAGCGTGTGAGTGAGACAGAAACTGTGTGTGTGAGAGAGAGATAGAGACTGTGTGTGTGTGTGTCTGTGAGAGTCAGAGAGAGATTGTGTGCGTCTGTGTGAGAGAAACTGTATGTGTGTTTCTGTGAGAGAGAGAGACTGTGTGTGTGTGAGAGAGAGAGACTGTGTGTGTGCGACAGAGAGGGACTGTGTGTGTGAGAGAGAGTGAGAGAGAGACTGTGTGTATGTGAGAGAGAGACTGGGTTTGTGTGTGTGAGAGAGAGAGAGAAAATGTGTGAGAGAGAGACTCTTTGTTTGTGTGAGAGAAAGAGACTGTGTGTGTCTGTGTGAGATACTGTGTGTAAGTGTGAGAGAGAGACTGTGTGTGTCCGTGTGAGATACTGTGTGTAAGTGTGAGAGAGAAAGACTGCGTGTATGTGTGTGTGAGAGATAGACTGTGTGTGTGTGAGAGAGAGATAGACTGTGTGTATCTGTGTGTATGAAAGAGAGAGAGAGAGAGAGAGAGAGGGACAGTGTGTGAGTGAAACAGAAACTGCGTGTGTGAGAGAGAGAGAGACTGAGTGTATGTATGAGAGAGAGACTGTGTGTGTGAGAGAGAGAGACTGTGAGTGAGAGAGAGTGAGAGAGAGACTGTGTGTGTGTGAGAGAGACCATTTGTGTATGAGAGAGAGAGACTGTGTGTGAGAGAGAGAGACTGTGTGTGTGAGAGAGAGAGATGGAGAATGTGTGTGTGTGAGAGAGTGAGAGAGAAACTGTGTGTGTGAGAGAGAGAGACTGTGTGTGAGAGAGAGAGAGAGAGACTGTGTGTGTGAGAGAGAGACTGTGTGTATGAGAGAGAGACTGTGTGTGTGTGAAAGTGAGATACTCTGTGTATGAGAAAGAGTCTGTGTGTGTGAGAGAGAGAGAGAGAGACTGTGAGTGAGAGACAGAGACTGTGTACATGTGTGAAAGAGAGACTGTGTTTGTGTGTGTGAGAGTTGAAAATGTGTGAGAGAGAGACTCTTTGTTTGTGTGAGAGGGAAAGAGAGAGACTGTGTGTGTGTATGAGAGAGAGACTGTGTGTGTTTGAGAGAGAGACTGTGTGTGTGAGAGAGAGTGAGAGAGAGAGACTGTGTGTGTGTGAGAGAGAGACTGTGTTTGTGTGTGTCAGAGAGAGAGAGAGAGAGACTGTATGTGTGAGAGAGAGTGAGAGAGAGACTGTGTGTGTGAGAGAGATAGACTGTGTATCTGTGTGTGTGTGTGTGAGAGCGAGAGAGAAAGAGAGAGGGACAGTGTGTGAGTGAGACAGAAACAGTGTGTGTGTGTGTGAGAGAGAGAGAGAGAGAGAGAGACTGTGTGTTTGTGAGAGAGAGAGAGAGACCGTTTGTCTGTGAGAGAGAGAGACTGTGTGTGAGAGAGAGACTGTGTGTGAGAGAGAGAGACAGTGAGTGTGAGAGAGGGTGAGAGTGAGATGGTGTGTGTGTGAGAGAGAGTGAGAGAGAGAGACTGTGTGTATGAGAGAGAGAGACTGTGTGTGTGAGAGAGAGTGAGAGACTATGTGTGTGAGAGAGTGAGAGAGAGAGACTGTGTTTGTGTGTGAGAGAGAGATACTGTGTGTGTGAGAGACACTTTGTGTTTGTGTGAGAGAGAGAGTGTGTGTGAGAGAGAGAGACTGTGTATGTGAGAGAGAGTGAGAGATTATGTGTGTGAGAGAGTGAGAGAGAGAGACTGTGTTTGTGTGTGAGAGAGAGATACTGTGTGTGTGAGAGAGAGAGACTGTGTGTGTGAGAGAGAGTGAGAGACTATGTGTGTGAGAGAGTGAGAGAGAGACTCTGTTTGTGTGTGAGAAAGAGAGACTGTGTGTGTGAGAGAGAGAGACTGTGTGTGTGAGAGAGAGTGAGAGACTATGTGTCTGAGAGAGTGAGAGAGAGAGACTGTGTTTGTGTGTGAGAGAGAGATACTGTGTGTGTGAGAGACACTTTGTGTTTGTGTGAGAGAGAGAGTGTGTGAGAGAGAGAGAGAGACTGTGTTTGTGTGTGAGAGCGAGAGAGAAAGAGAGAGAGAGGGACAGTGTGTGAGACAGAAACAGTATGTGTGAGAGAGAGAGAGAGAGACTGTGTGTGTGTGACAGAGAGAGACTGTGTGTGAGAGAGAGAGAGAGACTGTGTGTGTGAGAGAGAGACTGTTTGTCTGTGAGAGAGACTGTGTGCGTGAGAGAGAGATACTGTGTGTTTGTGTGAGAGAGAGACTGCGTGTGAGAGAGAGAGACTCTGTGTGTGAGAGAGAAAGAGAGACTGTGTGTGTGTGAGAGTGAGAGACTCTGTGTATGAGAGAGAGACTGTGTTTGTGTGTGTGTGTGAGAGAGAGAGTGAGAGAAAGACTGTGTATGTCTGTGAGAGAGAGACTGTGTTTGTGTGTGTGAGAAAGACTGTGTGTGTGAGAGAGAGTGAGAGAGAGAGACCGTTTGTGTGTGAGAGAGAGATACTGTGCTTGTGAGAGACACTTTGTGTTTGTGTGAGAGAGAGACTGTGTGTGAGAGAGAGACTGTGTGTGTGAGAGAGAGACTGTGTGTGAGAGATAGAAAGAGAGACTGTGTGTGTGAGAGTGAGAGACTCTGTGTGTGAGAGAGAGACTGTGTTTGTGTGTGAGTGAGAGACTCTGTGTATGAGAGAGAGACTGTGTATGTGTGTGAGAGAGAGACTGTGTGTGTGTGTGTCAGAGAGAGAGAGAGAGAGACTGTGTGTGTGAGAGAGAGTGAGAGAAAGACTATATGTGCGTGTGTGAGAGATAGACTATGTGTATATGTGTGTGTGTGACAGCGGGAGAGTAAGAGAGAGAGAAGGACAGTGTGTGAGTGAAACAGAAACAGTGTGTGTGAGAGAGAGAGAGAGATTGTGTGTGTGTATGAGAGAGAGACTGTGTGTGAGAGAGAGAGACTGTGTGTGTGAGAGAGAGACTGAGTGTGAGAGAGGGTGAGAGTGAGAATGTGTTTGTGTGTGAGAGAGAGACTGTGTGTGTGAGAGAGAGAGACTGTGTGTTTGAGAGAGATTGACCGTGTTTATCTCTGTGTGTGTGAGAGTGAGAGAGAAAGAGAGAGAGAGCGACATTGTGTGAGTGAGACAGAAACAGTGTGTGTGAGAGGGAAAGAGAAAGACTGTGTGTGTGTATGAGAGAGAGACTGTGTGTGTTTGAGAGAGAGACTGTGTGTGTGAGAGAGAGTGAGAGAGAGAGACTGTGTGTGTGTGAGAGAGACTGTGTGTGTGAGAGTGAGAGACTCTGTTTATGAGAGAGAGACTGTGTATGTGTGAGAGAGAGACTGTGTGTGAGAGAGAGAGACTGTGTGTGTGAGAGAGAGAGAGAGAGAGAGAGAGACCGTTTGTCTGTGAGAGAGAGAGACTGTGTGTGAGAGAGAGACTGTGTGTGAGAGAGAGAGAGACAGTGAGTGTGAGAGAGGGTGAGAGTGAGAATGTGTGTGTGTGAGAGAGAGAGTGAGAGAGAGATACTGTGTGTTTGTGACAGAGAGAGACTGCGTGTGTGAGAGAGAGAGAGAGAGAGAGAGACTGTGTGTGTGTGACAGAGAGAGACTGTGTGTGTGTGTGTGAGAGAGACTGTGTGTGTGTGTGAGAGAGAGACTGTGTGCGTGAGAGAGAGATACTGTGTGTGAGAGAGAGAGACTGTGTGTGAGAGAAAGAGAGACTGTGTGTGTGTGAGAGTGAGAGACTCTGTGTATGAGAGAGAGACTGTGTGTGTGTGAGAGAGAGACTGTTTGTCTGTGAGAGAGACTGTGTGCGTGAGAGAGAGATACTGTGTGTGAGAGAGAGAGACTGTGTGTGAGAGAGAGAGAGAGACTGTGTGTGTGTGTGAGTGAGAGACTGTGTTTGTGTGTGTCAGAGAGAGAGAGAGAGAGAGACTGTGTGTGTGAGAGAGAGTGAGTGAGAGACTACATGTGCGTGTGTGAGAAATAGACTGTGTGTATCTGTGTGTGTGTGAGAGCGGGAGAGTAAGAGAGAGAGAAGGACAGTGTGTGAGTGAAACAGAAACAGTGTGTGTGAGAGAGAGAGAGAGACTGTGTGTGAGAGAGAGACTGTGTGTGTGAGAGAGTGAGAGAGAGAGACTGTGTGTGTGAGAGAGAGAGACTGTGTGTGTGAGAGAGAGACTGAGTGTGAGAGAGGGTGAGAGTGCGAATGTGTTTGTGTGTGTGAGAGAGAGACTGTGTTTGTGTGAGAGAGAGAGACTGTGTGTGTGAGAGAGATTGACTGTGTGTATCTCTGTGTGTGTGAGAGTGAGAGAGAAAGAGAGAGAGAGGGACATTGTGTGAGTGAGACAGAAACAGTGTGTGTGAGAGGGAAAGAGAAAGACTGTGTGTGTGTGTGAGAGAGAGACTGTGTGTTTGTACGAGAGAGAGACTGTGTGTGTGAGAGGTGAGAGAGAGAGACTGTGTGTGTGTATGAGAGAGAGAGACTGTTTGTGTGTGAGAGAGAGAGAGACTGTGTGTGAGAGAGAGAGAGAGAGAGACTGTGTATGTGTGTGAGAGAGAGATAGACTCTGTGTATCTGTGTGTGTGAATGTGAGAGAGACTGTGTGTGTGAGAGTGAGAGAAAGACTTTGTGTGTGAGTGAGAGACTCTGTGTATGAGAGAGAGACTGTGTATGTGTGTGAGAGAGAGACTGTGTTTGTGTGTGTCAGAGAGAGAGAGAGAGAGACTGTGTGTGTGAGAGAGTGAGAGAGAGACTATGTGTGTGTGTGAGAGAGATAGACTGTGTGTATCTGTGTGTGTGTGAGAGCGGGAGAGTAAGAGAGAGAGAAGGACAGTGTGTGAGTGAAACAGAAACAGTGTGTATGAGAGAGAGAGAGACTGTGTGTGTGTATGAGAGAGAGACTGTGTGTGAGAGAGAGAGAGACTGTGTGTGAGAGTGAGAGAGAGACACTGTGTGTGTGTGTATGAGAGATAGACTGTGTGTGTGAGTGAGAGAGATTGTGTGTGTGAGAGAGAGACTGTGAGTGTGAGAGAGGGTGAGAGTGAGAAGGTGCGTGTGAGAGAGAGAGTGAGAGAGAGAGACTGTGTGTATGAGAGAGAGAGACTGTGTGTGAGAGAGAGTGAGAGACTATGTGTGTGAGAGAGTGAGAGAGAGAGACTGTGTTTGTGTGTGAGAGAGAGATACTGTGTGTGTGAGAGACACTTTGTGTTTGTGTGAGAGAGAGAGTGTGTGTGAGAGAGAGAGACTGTGTATGTGAGAAAGAGTGAGAGATTATGTGTGTGAGAGAGTGAGAGAGAGAGACTGTGTTTGTGTGTGAGAGAGAGATACTGTGTGTGTGAGAGAGAGAGACTGTGTGTGTGAGAGAGAGTGAGAGACTATGTGTGTGAGAGAGTGAGAGAGAGACTCTGTTTGTGTGTGAGAAAGAGAGACTGTGTGTGTGAGAGAGAGAGACTGTGTGTGTGAGAGAGAGTGAGAGACTATGTGTCTGAGAGAGTGAGAGAGAGAGACTGTGTTTGTGTGTGAGAGAGAGATACTGTGTGTGTGAGAGACACTTTGTGTTTGTGTGAGAGAGAGAGTGTGTGAGAGAGAGAGAGAGACTGTGTTTGTGTGTGAGAGCGAGAGAGAAAGAGAGAGAGAGAGGGACAGTGTGTG
This sequence comes from Callorhinchus milii, assembly GCF_018977255.1. NCBI lineage: Eukaryota > Metazoa > Chordata > Chondrichthyes > Chimaeriformes > Callorhinchidae > Callorhinchus > Callorhinchus milii. The sequence continues at coordinate 14,843 of NW_024705820.1, read as the reverse complement.
AGACAGAAACAGTATGTGTGAGAGAGAGAGAGAGACTGTGTGTGTGTGACAGAGAGAGACTGTGTGTGAGAGAGAGAGAGAGACTGTGTGTGTGTGTGAGAGAGAGACTGTTTGTCTGTGAGAGAGACTGTGTGCGTGAGAGAGAGATACTGTGTGTTTGTGTGAGAGAGAGACTGCGTGTGAGAGAGAGAGACTCTGTGTGTGAGAGAGAAAGAGAGACTGTGTGTGTGTGAGAGTGAGAGACTCTGTGTATGAGAGAGAGACTGTGTTTGTGTGTGTGTGTGAGAGAGAGAGTGAGAGAAAGACTGTGTATGTCTGTGAGAGAGAGACTGTGTTTGTGTGTGTGAGAAAGACTGTGTGTGTGAGAGAGAGTGAGAGAGAGAGACCGTTTGTGTGTGAGAGAGAGATACTGTGCTTGTGAGAGACACTTTGTGTTTGTGTGAGAGAGAGACTGTGTGTGAGAGAGAGACTGTGTGTGTGAGAGAGAGACTGTGTGTGAGAGATAGAAAGAGAGACTGTGTGTGTGAGAGTGAGAGACTCTGTGTGTGAGAGAGAGACTGTGTTTGTGTGTGAGTGAGAGACTATGTGTATGAGAGAGAGACTGTGTATGTGTGTGAGAGAGAGACTGTGTGTGTGTGTGTCAGAGAGAGAGAGAGAGAGACTGTGTGTGTGAGAGAGAGTGAGAGAAAGACTATATGTGCGTGTGTGAGAGATAGACTATGTGTATATGTGTGTGTGTGACAGCGGGAGAGTAAGAGAGAGAGAAGGACAGTGTGTGAGTGAAACAGAAACAGTGTGTGTGAGAGAGAGAGAGAGACTGTGTGTGTGTATGAGAGAGAGACTGTGTGTGAGAGAGAGAGACTGTGTGTGTGAGAGAGAGACTGAGTGTGAGAGAGGGTGAGAGTGAGAATGTGTTTGTGTGTGAGAGAGAGACTGTGTGTGAGAGAGAGAGACTGTGTGTTTGAGAGAGATTGACCGTGTTTATCTCTGTGTGTGTGAGAGTGAGAGAGAAAGAGAGAGAGAGCGACATTGTGTGAGTGAGACAGAAACAGTGTGTGTGAGAGGGAAAGAGAAAGACTGTGTGTGTGTATGAGAGAGAGACTGTGTGTGTTTGAGAGAGAGACTGTGTGTGTGAGAGAGAGTGAGAGAGAGAGACTGTGTGTGTGTGAGAGAGACTGTGTGTGTGAGAGTGAGAGACTCTGTTTATGAGAGAGAGACTGTGTATGTGTGAGAGAGAGACTGTGTGTGAGAGAGAGAGACTGTGTGTGTGAGAGAGAGAGAGAGAGAGAGAGAGAGACCGTTTGTCTGTGAGAGAGAGAGACTGTGTGTGAGAGAGAGACTGTGTGTGAGAGAGAGAGAGACAGTGAGTGTGAGAGAGGGTGAGAGTGAGAATGTGTGTGTGTGTGAGAGAGAGTGAGAGAGAGAGACTGTGTGTTTGTGACAGAGAGAGACTGTGTGTGTGAGAGAGAGAGAGAGAGAGAGAGACTGTGTGTGTGTGACAGAGAGAGACTGTGTGTGTGTGTGTGAGAGAGACTGTGTGTGTGTGAGAGAGAGAGACTGTGTGTGTGAGAGAGATACTGTGTGTGAGAGAGAGAGACTGTGTGTGAGAGAGAGAGAGACTGTGTGTGTGTGAGAGTGAGAGACTCTGTGTATGAGAGAGAGACTGTGTGTGTGTGAGAGAGAGACTGTTTGTCTGTGAGAGAGACTGTGTGCGTGAGAGAGAGATACTGTGTGTGAGAGAGAGAGACTGTGTGTGTGAGAGAGAGAGAGACTGTGTGTGTGTGTGAGTGAGAGACTGTGTTTGTGTGTGTCAGAGAGAGAGAGAGAGAGAGACTGTGTGTGTGAGAGAGAGTGAGAGAGAGACTATATGTGCGTGTGTGAGAGATAGACTGTGTGTATCTGTGTGTGTGTGAGAGCGGGAGAGTAAGAGAGAGAGAAGGACAGTGTGTGAGTGAAACAGAAACAGTGTGTGTGAGAGAGAGAGAGAGACTGTGTGTGAGAGAGAGACTGTGTGTGTGAGAGAGTGAGAGAGAGAGACTGTGTGTGTGAGAGAGAGAGACTGTGTGTGTGTGAGAGAGACTGAGTGTGAGAGAGGGTGAGAGTGCGAATGTGTTTGTGTGTGTGAGAGAGAGACTGTGTTTGTGTGTGAGAGAGAGTGACTGTGTGTGTGAGAGAGATTGACTGTGTGTATCTCTGTGTGTGTGAGAGTGAGAGAGAAAGAGAGAGAGAGGGACATTGTGTGAGTGAGACAGAAACAGTGTGTGTGAGAGGGAAAGAGAAAGACTGTGTGTGTGTGTGAGAGAGAGACTGTGTGTTTGTACGAGAGAGAGACTGTGTGTGTGAGAGGTGAGAGAGAGAGACTGTGTGTGTGTATGAGAGAGAGAGACTGTGTGTGTGTGAGAGAGAGAGAGACTGTGTGTGAGAGAGAGAGAGAGAGACTGTGTATGTGTGTGAGAGAGAGATAGACTCTGTGTATCTGTGTGTGTGAATGTGAGAGAGAAGGAGAGAGGGATAGCGTGTGAGTGAGACAGTAACTGTGTGTGTGAGAGAGAGAGAAAGACTGTGTGTGTGAGTGAGAGACTCTGTGTATGAGAGAGAGACTGTGTATGTGTGTGAGAGAGAGACTGTGTTTGTGTGTGTCAGAGAGAGAGAGAGAGAGACTGTGTGTGTGAGAGAGTGAGAGAGAGACTATGTGTGTGTGTGAGAGAGATAGACTGTGTGTATCTGTGTGTGTGTGAGAGCGGGAGAGTAAGAGAGAGAGAAGGACAGTGTGTGAGTGAAACAGAAACAGTGTGTATGAGAGAGAGAGAGACTGTGTGTGTGTATGAGAGAGAGACTGTGTGTGAGAGAGAGAGAGACTGTGTGTGAGAGTGAGAGAGAGACACTGTGTGTGTGTGTATGAGAGATAGACTGTGTGTGTGAGTGAGAGAGATTGTGTGTGTGAGAGAGAGACTGTGAGTGTGAGAGAGGGTGAGAGTGAGAAGGTGCGTGTGAGAGAGAGAGACTGTGTGTGTGAGAGAGAGAGAGACTGTGTGTGTGTGAGAGAGTGAGAGACTATGTGTGTGAGAGAGTGAGAGAGAGAGAGACTGTGTTTGTGTGTGAGAGAGAGACCGTTTGTGTGTGAGAGAGAGAGATACTGTGTGTGTGAGTCACTTTGTGTTTTTGTGAGAGAGAGAGACTGTGTGTGTGAGAGAGAGAGACTGTGTATGTGAGAGAGAGTGAGAGAGAGACTGTGTGTGTGAGAGAGAGTGAGAGACTATGTGTGTGAGAGAGTGAGATAGAGAGAGACTGTGTTTGTGTGTGAGAGAGACTGTGTGTGAGAGAGAGAGAGACTGTGTGTGTGAGTCACTTTGTGTTTTTGTGAGAGAGAGAGACTCTGTGTGAGAGAGAGACTGTGAGTGTGAGAGAAAGAGACTGTGTGTGTGTGAGAGCGAGAGAGAAAGAGAGAGAGGGACAGTGTGTGAGTGAGACAGAAATAGTGTTTGTGAAAGAGAGAGAGACTGTGTGTGTCAGAGAGAGGCTGTGTGTGTGTGTGTGAGAGAGAGACTGTGTGCGTGAGAGAAATACTGTGTGTTTGTGTCAGAGAGAGACTGCGTGTGAGAGAGAGAGTGAGAGTGAGAATGTGTGTGTGTGAGAGAGAGTGAGAGAGAGACTGTGTGTGTGTGAGAGTGAGAGAGACTTTGTTTATGTGAGAGAGAGACTGGGTTTGTGTGTGTGAGATACTGTGTGTAAGTGTGAGATACTGTGTGTAAATGTGAGAGAGACTGTGTGTATGTGTGTGTGAGAAAGATAGACTGTGTATGTGTGAGAGAGAGACGGTGTTTTTGTGTGTCAGAGAGAGAGAGAGAGAGAGGGACTGTGTGTGTGAGAGAGAGTGAGAGACAGAATGTGTGTGTGTGAGAGAGAGAGTGAGAGAGAGACGGTGTGTGTGAGAGGGAGAGAGAGAGAGACTTTGTTTATGTGAGAGAGAGACTGGGTTTGTGTGTGTGAGAGAGAGAAAATGTGTGTGAGAGCGAGATACTCTTTGTTTGTGTGAGAGAGAGAGACTGTGTGTGTCTGTGTGAGATACTGTGTGTAAGTGTGAGAGAGATTGTGTATATGTGTGTGTGAGAGAGATAGACTGTGTTTATCTGTGTGTGTGAGAGAGAGAGAAATAGAGAGATTGTGTGTGTGAGAGAAAAACTGTGTGTGTGAGAGAGTGAGAGAGACTGTGTGTGAGAGAGAGACTGTGTGTGAGAGAGAGACACTGTGTGTTTGTGTGAGAGACTGTGTGTGAGAGAGAGAGAGACTGTGTGTATGTTTGTGTGAGAGATCGACTGTGTGTGTATGAGTGAGAGACTGTGTATGTGTGTGTGAGAGATAGACTGTGTGTATCTGTGTGTGTGTGAGAGCGAGAGAGAAAGCGAGAGAGGGGGACAGTGTGTGAGTGAGACAGAAACTGTGTGTGTGTGAGAGAGAGACTGTGTGTGAGAGAGAGTGAGAGAGAGAGAGACTGTGGGTGTGTGTGGGAGAGAGACCGTTTGTGTGTGAGAGAGAGACACTTTGTGTTTGTGTGAGAGAGAGACTGTGTGTGAGAGAACGACTGTGTGTGAGGGAGAGAGAGAGAGAGTGTGTGTGAGAGGGAGGGAGAGACTGTGTGTGTGTGTGTGTGTGTGGGAAAGAGACATTGTGTGTGTGAGAGAGAGAGACTGTGTGTGTGTGAAAGTGAGAGACTCTGTGAGTGAGAGACAGAGACTGTGAATCAGTGTGAGAGAGAGACTGTGTTTGTGTGTGTGAGAGAGAGAAAATGTGTGAGAGAGAGAGATACTCTTTGTGTGTGGGAGAGAGAGAGACTGTATGTGTGTGAGATTGAGAGACTGTGTATGAGCGAGAGACTGTGTGTTTGAGAGAGGGAGAGACTGTGTGAGAGACAGACCGTGTAGGTGTGTGAGAGAGAGACTGTGTTTGTGTGTGTGAGAAAGACTGTGTGTGTGAGAGAGAGTGAGAGTGAGAAAGTGTGTTTGTGAGAGGCAGTGAGAGAGAGACTGTGTGTGAGAGAGAGAGATCGACTGTGTGTATCTGTGTGTGTGTGAGAGCGAGAGAGAGAGAGAGAGAGAGAGTATGTGAGTGTGTGTCTGTGAGAGTGAGAGATTGTGTGCATCTGTGTGAGAGAAACTGTGTGTGTTTTTGTCTGTGAGAGTGAGAGAGAGAGAGACTGTGTGTGTGAGAGATAGAAACTGTGTGTTTGAGAGAGAGACTGTGTGTGTGAGAGAGTGTGAGAGAGAGAATGTGTGTGTGTGTGTGTGTGTGAGAGAGAGTGAGAGAGAGACCGTGTGTATGTGAGAGAGAGACTGGGAGTGTGAGACAGAGTGAGAGGGAGAATGAGTATGTGTGTGTGTGAGAGAGAGTGAGAGAGAGATTGTGTGTGTGAGAGAGAGAGACTGTTTGTGAGTTAGAGACTATGTGTGTGTGAGAGAGAGAGAGAGACTGTGTGTGTGTGGGAGAGAGACATTGTGTGTGTGAGAGAGAGAGTCTGTGTGTGTGTGAAAGTGAGAGACTCTGTGTGTGAGAGAGAGAGACTGTGAGTGAGAGACAGAGACTGAGTATGTGTGTGAGAGAATGTGTTTGTGTGTGTGAGAGATAGAAAATATGTGCGATAGAGACTCTTTGTTTGTGTGTGCGTTTGAGATACTGTGTGTAAGTGTGAGAGAGATTGTGTGTATGTTTGTGAGAGATAGACTGTGCGTGTGTGTGAGAGAGAGAGAGATTGCTTGTGTGAGTGAGACTGTGTATGTGTGAGAGCAAGAGAGAAAGAGAGAGAGAGGCAGTGTGTGAGTGAGACAGAAACTGTGTATGTGAGAGAGATAGAGATTGCGTGTGAGAGTGAGAGAGAGAGAGACTCTATGTATGTGTGAGAGAGAGACTGTGTTTGTGAGAGAGAGACTGTGTGTGAGGGAGAGAGAGAGAGTGTGTGTGAGAGAGAGAGAATGTGTGTGTGTGTGAGACAGAGACTGTTTTTGTGTGTTTGAGAGAGAGTGAGAGAGAGAATGTGTGTGTGTGAGAGAGATAGACTGTGTGTACAGCTCTGTGTGTGAGAGCGAGAGAGAGAGAGACTCTGTGTGTGTGGGACAGAGAGACTGTATTTGTGAGAGAGAGACTGTGTGTGAGGGAGAGAGAATGTGTGTGTGAGATTGAGAGACTCTGTATGAGAGAGAGACTGTGTGTGAGAGAGAGACAGTGTGTGAGAGAGAGAGAGTCTGTGTGTGTGTGGGAGAGAGACACTGTGTGTGAGAGTAAGAGACTCTGTGTATGAGAGAGAGACTGTGTGTGTATGAGAGAGAGACTGTGTGTGAGACAGAGACTGTGTTTGTGTGTGAGAGAGACTGTTTTTGTGTGTGAAAGAGAGAGAGTGTGTGTGAGAGAGAGTGAAAGAGAGAATGTGTGTGTGTGAGAGAGAGAGAGAGATTGTGTGCGTGTGTGTGAGAGTGAGAGACTGTGTGTGGGAGAGAGAGAGAATGTGTGTGTGTGAGAGAGAGAGAGACTGTGTGTGTGAGAGAGAGTGAAAGACAGAATGTGTGTGTGTGAGAGAGAGAGACTTTGTGTGTGAGAGAGAAAGATTGTGTGTTTGTGTGGGAAAATGTGTGTATGAGACACAGTGTGTATGTGAGATATTGTGCGCGTGTGTGTGTGGGAGAGATGCTGTGTAAGAGACAGACCGTTTGTGAGAGTGAGACTCTGTGTATGAGAGAGAGACTGTGTATGTGTGTGTGTTTGTGAGAGAGAGACTGTGTGTGTAAGAAAGAGAGAGAGATTGCGTGTGAGAGACTGTATGTGTGTGAGAGAGAGAGACTGTGTGTGTGAGAGAGAGTGAGAGAGAGACTGTGAGTGAGACAGAAACTGTGTGTGTGAGAGAGAGAGATTGTGTGTGAGAGAGACTGTGTGTGTGAGAGAGAGAGAGAGAGAGAGAGAGACTGTGTGTGTGTGAGAGTGAGAGACTGTGCGTGTGTGAGAGTGAGAGACTGTGTGTGTGAGAGAGTGAGAGAGAAACACTGTGTGTGTGTGTGAGAGAGAGAGACTGTGTGTGTGAGAGTGAGAGACTGTGTGTGAAGGAGAGAGAGAGTGTGTGAGAGAGAGAAAGACTGTGTGTGTGTGAGAGTGAGAGACTCTGTGTATGAGAAAGAGATTTTGTGTGTGTGAGAGAGAGACTGTGTGTATGTGTGTGTCAGAGAGAGAGACACTGCGTGTGTGAGGGACTGTGTGGAGATGTCTCTGTCTCTGTGTCACTGTGTCTCTGACCCCTCCCCCGAGGGCTCTGAGCCGCGCGGTCTGACGGGAGCTGTAGTTTCCGGGGTCTGTGGCGGTGATGGTGACAGAGAGAGAGTGAGTGTGAGAGAGAGAGAGAGAGAGACAGCGACTGACCTGCGGCAGCAATGTTCCTCTCTCTCTTCTCTCTCTCACTCTCTCTCTCTGTAACCGCTGCCGCCGCCATTGTTCTTTGTCTTTGTTTCTCTTGAGCTGCGCCCGACGGTCTCCAGGGCCATGACGTCATGACGCTCTCAGGCTGCGCTCGAGCCGACGTCAGCACGTCTATCGTCCTCGTAAACGTGTGTGTGTACTTGTGCGTGTACGGCACTCCAACCCACTGCTAACCGCCATGTTGTACGGCACTCCAACCCACCGCGAACCGCCATGTTGTACGGCACTCCAACCCACCGCGAACCGCCATGTTGTACGGCACCCCAACCCACCGCGAACCGCCATGTTGTACGGCACTCCAACCCACCGCGAACCGCCATGTTGTACGGCACAGTTACTCCGCTATGTGTCCGCCTTGAGCGCCTCCAACCGTTTTATTACCTCCACTCGGTTCGTTCTTTTCTTATTCTGCCCTCTGCTCTGAGTGGCCCTATTACACAACAACAACTACAACAACAACAAAATGATATTTATAATAATGATAATAATAATAATCTTTGCATTTGATATAGCGCTTTTCACGTCGGGAGGACGTCCCAAAGCGCTTCACAGAATATACTGTAAAGTGAATTGACTGTAGATTTGTTGGCGAACGCGGCGGCCAATTGCGCACAGCAATGTCCCACAAACAGTCGTAGATTGAAAATGACCAATTTATTGTTGTTTTTTTGGAGGGATTATTATTAGGCTCTGTGTGCAGTAAGGAAACTTGCCCGAGGTTTCGCCCTCTGCCTGGAATTGAACTCAGGTCTCTCACTTGCAAAGCGAGTGCTCTAACCACTGAGCTACGGGACTCCACAAATTCGACTTTCGCGACGGGAGGACGTCCCATAGCGCTGAAGAGTCAGGAGTCGGGGCCCCAGTCGGGTGGAGGGTTGGGGGTGAGGGGTTGGTGGAGGGATCCTTTAGGGGTGGGTCTGATGGTGAGGGTTGGGGGAGGGGTGGTGTTGGGGTGGGGGAGTCATGGTACAGAGCTTAGGAAAGGCAGAGAGCTGAGAGAGAGACGAAAGGCACGTCCGAACAGATGGGTTTTGAGACCGGCTTTGAAGGTGTCAAGGAAGGAAGCGAGGAGAAGGGACCGTGGGATGGAGTATCCGATTGTGGGGAACTTCGACAAGACAAGAAGGGCTGCTCTCGCTGCTGATGGGCCAATAGAAAAATGAGGACACAATTTTTCAGCGGCATCCGATTTAACATATCCGTCTGCAAAAAACTTTGCACTCCGCTCTAAACAACCAGAACATATATTCGAATACGAGAGGACAAAGGGCAAATATCCAAGAAATGCTGCACGATGCTTTGCGGGGGCTGAAGAAGAAACCGTTTGTGGAGACAAAGAGGAGATCGTCAGAAATTAGGATTTTAACCAAGAACACAACCACGAAGTTTCAGTTAAAGGGAGAGGAGGTGAGACTGCAGGTCCACTGCTGTTCTCGAAGATTGCCTTTCAGACATCAAGTGCCGGGTGAGAGATAACTTTCTCCAATTGAATGTTAACAAAACCGAGGCCCAGGTGCTTGGCTCCCCTCAGCGCCTCCACAACTCCGGCACCGACAGCATTAAATTTCGTGGATGCACTCTACATCTTACGTAGTCAACATGTATCCCTTTCGACATTCAAAACTCCTTCATACCGAAAATACGTGTCATGACATGCTTCGCTGTTCCCCACCGAGGCACCGTTGCCCGTTTCCACAATTCTCTATGACTGCAGTCGGCCGAGACCCACGCAAACTTGATCCACTGAAATTTAAACTAAAAAAAATGTTGGTGTGAATCGAAGGACATGGTGGAAAGATAATGTTTGCCATTTGTTTTTGGTCGATTTTGGATGCTCGTGGAGACACGTTCCTTTACTTTTACTTCCTGTCCTTGTCACAACCACAGTCCTGGACATACGGAATCTTTTCACCCAATTTCACACTTCTATTGCAGATATTTTTGGATGTTTGCGTTCTGAGCGATTGGTATTACTGGACTCTGAAAAGCAATTGTCCAAACAGCTTAGAATCGGTGTTGGTTACTGTGCACTTATATCGAAGTTATGTTTTCTGAAGTTGAATAGGAATAACGGAAGTCACAAAGTTATCGTGTCACAGAGACAAATAGGGACAGGAACAGCCTATACATTCTTCAGTAATTCTGCATTCTAGAAACGACTTCTCAGTCTCATTCCTCAGACTTCCCATTCAACTCCTTCCCCCACCGCCCCCCCCCCCCCACTCCCGGATGGCTTCCAAACCCAGCTCCAGTCGATGCAACAAATATCATCCATCAAATAGAAGCCCGTTACATCTGATTTAACATGTTATCATATTATTTCAAGGCCAATATAAGCTCTCAAAATTTCATCGTGTTTTTAAAAGAAGTTATTCCTAACTGTGCAAAAGTGGAGGAGCCACAGTTAACCAACAACAAAAAGTTGTGGCCAGTCACAACCAAATTATTAGTTTTTATAGCGAATAAGCTGCTTCGCACTTTAGCCTTGTTCAAAAGCATCTTCAATATTCAGAACTCACTTTGTTTACCTCCTGTACCCTCATCTAATCAATCGTGAATACTACCCCCAGTTATTCAGAGGTGAGGCATGTTATAAAGGGACCAGGCCAGTTATGGAGCGACCAGGATTGTTATACAGAGACCAGCCCTGCTATACAGAGACCGACAATGTTACAGAGACATCAATTGTACAGAGACCCGGTCTTTTATACAGAGACCAGGTCTGTTATGCAGCGACCAGGCCGGTTACACAGAGACGAGGCGTCTAATATATAGAGAGACCAGGTCTGTTTTCGGAGACCAGGTCTGTTATACAGAGACCAGGCCTTTTATATGGAGAAAATAGAGATCACGGAGCCCGGATAGCTCAGTCGGTAGAGCATTAGACTTTTAAAGTGATCAATTTGACGGCAATCTGAGGGTCCAGGGTTCAAGTCCCTGTTTGGGCGTTCCGTATATTTATTTTAGGGGTGTAATGGTGTGGTGGGGGGGAGGGGGGGTTATGGTGTGGGGGTGTAAATGAGAAGGTACAAATGTTAATTTACTTTTCTACTGTTTCAAAAAGATGACATGCAGTATGAGATTAATATCGTAATTTTTATACAAAACTATCACAGTTTCTTCTTTCCAAGTTAAACGAGATCCCGGTGACATCATGCACTGAGCTAACGCTGAGCTTCCTTGTGGGTCTCTGCCCACCTCCTGCCCTCAGCTCACACTGACCTTCTGTTTGTGCCCGACCTTTAAATGTCACTAAAGGTGTTGACATTAAGTCACAACACACCAGGCTCTGGAAATCTACCTCTGTTTCTCCAACTCAATCACTCTCTATGTGTCTCCAATCTCCACAGTGAAACCTAATCACACAGGTCTCCGCGCCGCATCTCTAATATACTCTTCCTTGGAGTTTCACGTCTGTATCTTCCACTCTGTATTGTCTTGTGTGAAATGCAATTTATTGTTGTTAAATGAAAACAAATTATCCACATCTGACTGTGATCGCCGCACTCTAAAGTGATATTTTTGCTAACAGGGGAATAAGTTGAGAGCAATAGATGGCGTCATCATGTTACTCATTTCACTTTAATAGATTATATTCTGCAATGACTCGATCAGTTCAGATCAAACGGAAACCGACTCTACACGTGTTTATGCGACATCATGTGCTTCAAAACCGCAGCAACCACGGAATTCAGTTCATCAGCTGAAACAACGTTTTATGTTTTTTGCTTTGCTGAAATCTATGTTGGTTTCCAGCTGTACAAATGCCCATTCTTTTCATAGTGTCGGTATGTTACGCGTCTCCAAGCACTTCAGTTCGAAGATTGTGTGTTCGTTAATATTCAAGAATGGTTTATTTATAATAAAAATGTAATAAGTGTTCGCGCCAGGTTTCGAACCTTTCGCGTGTGAGGCGAACGTGATAACCACTACACTACGGAAATTTCTATGATCCTATTTTTATGGAGAAATGAATAAAACTGAAATATTATTCCGAGCAACTTTCAGATCTTTCGTAAAATTGCTGAAATTCAGCGATGCGATGTAACACCTGGAATTAAATTGAATCTTCCTAATGCACGTAGAGAAATGGTTTATTATCGCTGAAATAGGAAATAAGAAGAGCTCAAGGTCTTGCAGCCTGGAAGGAAGCGACTGGTGCTTTGCAAGATTTTCAAACCAATGGCACCTGATCCTATCAAAAAAGTTTAAATTCTGACAATTTATTTGTAAAGAGGTGCAGTGTGGCAATCAATTAAAATAAATCCCCAAATAGATTTGTTGAACATCAATGTAATAATGCTTGAAATTTGTAATAAAATCGTTAAATAGCAGCAAACAAAATTTTAACAAAAGTCGTGAGCTGTGTTGTTACATGTGTTTTGCAGACAAGAGCAAACATAGAGTAGAGTGGCCGAGCGGTCTAAGGCGCTGGATTTAATTTCCAGTCCGTTTGGGGACGTGGGTTTGAAACTCACTGCTATCAAATGCTCCTGATGTTGTTCATCCTTTATGTCGACCGCGTTGGATGTATTTTCTGAAGAAAATCAGTTGTGTGCAGAAGGTACCAATATGACTCCATCTTCCAATGATAAACCCGCGGCCAACGTTTTCTGTGCAAGTGGCAATGCCCTGAGACTTTGGTATTATCAATGGCCGTTCGATCAGTTTGATTCCATCATCAATTAGCTTCACTTCTCCAGCTCCAGGAATCCCTTTCGTTGTCAAGAGGTAAATATCTTCCGACAACCAAGAAAAAGTAAAAGCTGTTCCCGCTCAGCAATGAAGCAAATGAGAAACGTTTTGGAATATTTCGAAAACCACACACCACAACCGATCAACAAATCCAATTTCGCTATATGTCTTCATAAATCATTCCAGCTCAGGATGAATAAAATAATGTACTATCACGAACTCTTATATTTCTGAAGACATTTCAAACTATTCTCCAAAAAACTTTCTTCCAAAATTAATTGCTGAGTTGATCCAAATTAAGTTTTAAAAGCATTTGTATTTTATTTGGATGTCAGTTGTGGGACAACAAGGAGCTGATGGGCAAACAATCCCACATCACACAGTGGTCAGTGTTTCCATCTATTTGTATTCAGGTTTCACTTTTGGAAAACTCACTTATAGGTGTGTCGTTTCTTCTCAATCCAGGTTTCTCCCGAGACAACAATCTGGTTATCAGCCTGGCGTCAGAAACGGATCATCATGATTATTGGAAGTTGGAAACTTCTAAGCATCCTGACCTGTGAATTCCTGTGTTTTGAAGGGAATGGGCATAGTTTACCAGGGAACAGCCTCTTTATCTAATCCCAGGGAATAATTGGAACAGGATCTGCAAGATAAAAAGGATTGCGGACTGCAGAGTGTGACGGAGAAACTGCTCGATGATCACCGACTGAAGCCGCAACCCTTACAAATAAATAGACCATATAGTGGGCGTTTAAGTGATTCAAGTTTATTTAAAATGTTGTGGCCAAAAATTGCCAGGATAACTTTAGCCATTCAAGTCACGGCTATTTGTTGTCGGCAAATTGGTGCAGAGGTTCTGCAGAAATACATTTTCACAACGTATGTCACTTAATAAAAAATCTTATCAAAGTCTTGGAGATGTCTCGACAATATGATAACTTGCTATTCCACTGTATGAAATGCAAGGAATCAAATCAAATGACAATTTTAATCAAGGAATTATTAATAAAGGAATCAGGAGCTGGAAAGATTTTCTCCAAATTCGTTTTTTATTAGTTTGTCAGTAGTCGTGGCCGAGTGGTTAAGGCGATGGACTAGAAATCCATTGGGAAACTTCCCGCGCAGGTTCGAATCCTGCCGACTACGGATATTGCTCCCTGTTATTATAATTGTGCCACTGTTTGTCGGAATGTTTCCACATTTATAATAACTGTGAATTGTGATAACCTGTGGAAGAGGCGTGATGGAGACTCGTCATTTCTTATCGGCGCAGGATTTGCCTGTGACAACAATTGTGTCAATAAGTATTTCTACGTTTCTTGCAAAAATGTGTATAGAAGTCTCTGTGGTGCAATGGGTTAGAGCGTTCGGCTGTTAACCGGAAGGTTGATTATTCAAACCCACACAAGAAAGGTCCTCGTCTGGATGAAATATATTCTTCAATTTTTATTCGCAATTTAAATAATATCATGAACAACTTTGTAATCGTTTGTAATTTTGTGTTTCTTCAGTCACAACATCAGTTAGAATCGGGAACTACTCGACTCAAACAATCCACAACCTCATCCATCGAGACGCTGAGAGACCGGAGCTCACCAACTAGTTAGGTTAGAAATTCAGGAAGGAATCGATTCATGACAAAAATCACAAATCCACTCCTCTCTCATTGATAAATTATGTACAAGTATTGTTTGCACAGCTTTTGCTGTTGGTACTATCTATCAAATAATAATTGATCCTAAATTTCGAACAATATTTTCTACCAAAAAAATCAGAATGCCTTAATTATTCACTTCGTTATTTTATATTAAACGTTCTGTTGTACAGGAATAAGAGAATACACATCCAGAGCAGCAGCGAATAACATGTTAATTCTATAAACATAATTGCACATCGTTTCTTATACTTGTGTGCAACTGCACTATATGTGGAGGCAGGTGTATGTATACCTGTGATCGTATAGTGGTTAGCACTCTGTTTTGTGACTGTAGTAACCTCGGTCCGAATCCGAGTCACTGCAATCGTCGATTTTCCTCTTCACATTTTTAAAAAATGTTTTACGGTTAACTGAGTGCACAATGAATCTGTATTCGAAATTGTCTCTCTTTTCATTTAATCAATATTAATAATAATAATAATGCTTTGATAAAGCGCCTTATCATGTCTTCTAGACGTTTCGAAGCGCTTTACAGAATATACTGAAACGTGAAATGAATATATACATTTTCCCTAAAAAAAACACTAGTTTACTTCTACTAAGTTCTTCTACGGTGATAAAACAATTGAGGATACAGTTCAACATTTCAGCATTTCGCCCATCATAGTCCTTCACTCACCCTCCTTCAACCATATTAGAATTTATGGATCAAAATTTTGAAAGAAAAATATTGTAACAGATGACCTACAATGAAATCTTCTGGTTATCAACCTGGTCTCGGAAACCCATCATCACGCTTATAGCAAGTTGGAGCCTTCCAATCATCCTACCTAGACATGGGAATTCCTGCGTTTAGAATGGAGTGAGCATGGTTTGCCAAGGAACAGAGCCTGTTTATCTAATTCCAGGGACTGTTTGGACAAGTTTGGCTGGAAGAAAATGATTGAGGATTGCAGAGTGTGACAACTGAACTGCTGGATGACAACCAGCTAAAACCACAACCCTGACAAATGAACACACCATATAGTGGGGG
>NW_024705819.1:0-22928 GCF_018977255.1 Callorhinchus milii | reverse complement strand
TCTAATCCCTGAGCTACAGGGGCTGTGGGGTGCGAGGGGAGGGTCTAACCCTGAGCTACAGGGGCTGTGGGGTGCGAGGGAGGGGGTCTAACCCCTGAGCTACAGGGGCTGTGGGGTGCGAGGGGAGGGGTCTAACCCCTGAGCTAAGGGGAGGGGTCTAACCCCTGAGCTACAGGGGCTGTGGGGTGCGAAGGAGGGGTCTAACCCCTGAGCTACAGGGGCTGTGGGGTGCGAGGGGAGGGGTCTAACCCCTGAGCTACAGGGGCTGTGGGGTGCGAGGGGAGGGGTCTAACCCCTGAGCTACAGGGGCTGTGGGGTGCGAGGGAGGGGTCTAACCCCTGAGCTACAGGGGCTGTGGGGTGCGAGGGGAGGGGTCTAACCCCTGAGCTACAGGGACTCCCCCTGCTCTCTCTCCCCCCATAGCCCTGATCAACTCCACTCCCCCGTTCACTCTCTCTCTCCCCATAGCCCTGATCAACCCCACTCCCCCCCTCTCTCTCTCTCTCTCCCCCCCCCGCAGCCCTGCAAACATGTCCTTCCCCTAAATCTCTACCCAACAGCAACGCAGGACATTTACACGGTGACCACCGTGGTTGGTTGGTTGGTTGGCTAGTTGGCTAGTTAGTTAGTCAGTCAGTTAGTTAGTCAGTTAGTTAGTGCTAACCCCCCCCCACCCCAGTGACTGGTCAGCAATGCCCCGGAGGTTTGCGGTGAATCAGAGGAGGAAGTAACCGAGAATAACCAGAGTGTGAGCCACTCAAACGGGGAAGCAAGAGATCAGGCGCGGAGGGTAAACACAGAATGTTCCCCATCTGTGGTTATTCCAGTCTAAATACTGATTGAAACCCCCCCCCTCCCCCCTCCCCACCCCCCGTCTCTGCCTCCGAAACCTTTGGAGGCGCTTCCCAGGAGGTGTAGTGACTGTGCGTTTGTGTGTCTCTCAGTGCGTGTGTGTGTGTGTGTGTGCGTGTGTGTGGTTGAGGGGTGAGGCGAGTGTCGCAACGATTCCTGTAAAGGGCGTCGTGAGCCTCGTTAGTTCCGCTTGGTCTCTGCAGAGACGGAGAGAGAGAGAGAGACAGAGGGAGAGACGGACAGGCGGACAGACGGACAGGCGGAGAGCCTTGAGTCGTCGATTCCCAGCTCTGAGAACTCGATCAACATCCATCTCCAAGCCACAGCTCAGGTGTTGTCTCTGGGGGTGTGTGTCACAGCTCACACCGTGTATGTCAGGCTGTCTCTCACTGTGTCTCTGTGTGTGTGTGTGTGTGTGTGTATGCGTGTCAGGCTGGCTCTCACTGTGTGTGTGTGTCAGGCTGTCTCTGTGTGTGTGCGCATGTCCGGCTGTCTCTCAGTGTGTGTGTGTGTGTGTGTGTGAGGCTGTCTCTCACTGTGTGTGTGTGTGTGTGTGTGTGTGTGCGCTCATGTCCGGCTGTCTCTCAGTGTGTGTGTGTCCGGCTGTCTCTCAGTGTGTGTGTTTGTGTGTGTGTGAGGCTGTCTCTCACTGTGTGTGTGTGTGTGTGTGTCAGGCCGTCTCTCAGTGTGTGTGTGTGTGTGTGTCAGGCCGTCTCTCAGTGTGTGTGTGTGTGTGCTCATGTCCGGCTGTCTCTCAGTGTGTGTGTGTCCGGCTGTCTCTCAGTGTGTGTGTGCGTGCACGCGTGTCCGGCTGTCTCTCAGTGTGTGTGTGTGTCAGGCTGCCACTTTGTGTGTGTGTGTGTGTGCACGTGCGCGCGCGTGTCAGGCTGTCTCTCAGTGTGTGTGTGTCAGGCTGTCTCAGTGTGTTTGTGTGTGTGTCAGGCTGTCTCAGTGTGTGTGTGTGTGTGTGTCAGGCTGTCTCAGTGTGTGTGTGTGTGTGTCAGGCTGTCTCTCAGTGTGAGTGTCACAGCTGATCTCTTCTGCTTCCCCTAGACACAGACAGAAGGCGCCCCCACCCCCAGGACCTGCTCCTCTCCAGCCCCTCCTCGTCCTCAGGATGAAGCCACTGTTCCTGTTTCTCCTCCTCAGTGAGTATCTCTATCCTGACCAGTGACATCCTGTGTAGGGCAGGGTAGGGGGGGGAGGTCAGGGTGGGGTAGGGCTGGGTAGGGGAGGGCAGGATTGGGTAGGGCAGGTCAGGGGAGGGCAGGATTGGGTAGGGCAGGGCTGGGTGGGAGGGCAGGGTAGGGCTGGGTAGTGTAGGGGAGGGCAGGTCAGGGGAGGGCTGGGTAGTGTAGGGGAGGGCAGGGTAGTGTAGGGGAGGGGAGGGCAGGATTGGGTAGGGGAGGACAGGTCAGGGGAGGGCAGGATTGGGTAGGTCAGGGGAGGGCAGGGTGGGGGAGGGCAGGATTGGGGAGGGCAGGTCAGGGGAGGGCTGGGTAGTGTAGGTGAGGGCAGGACAATGTGGCTGTGAATTCCTGTGTTAATTATTCTCGCTCTGATCTTGTTTTGCCAGCGACGTTACTGGAGACAAGAACAGTGGGAACTGCAGGTCAGTGACATAATGTCTCACACACTCACACACACACACAGACACTCTCACAAACACACAAACGCACACACATACATACACACAGACACTCTCACACACACACACTCACACACATTGACATCCACATATAGGCACAGACGCACTCACAGACACTCACATACACTCGCACACACTCACCTACACACTCACACACACACGCACATATACATACACACAGACACTCTCACACACACTCCCACACATTGACACATACATATAGGCACAGACGCACTCACACACTCACAGACACTCACCTGTACATATACACACACACACACACACTCACACACATTCATTCATCCACACTCTCATACAAGCTCACACACAGCCACACACACACATACTCACACACACACACACACACATGTGAACACACACATTCACACACACACATACTTACAGACACCCACACACACTCACACACACACGTAAACACACACATTTACACACACTCACACGCATACATACTCACACACATATCCGCACACACTCCCGGACACTCAAACACACTCACACACACACACTCACAAACACAGACAAAGACACCCACAAACACAGACCCACTCGCACACTCACAGATACCACATACACTCAGGGTCACACACACACACACTCACCTACACTCACACACACACTCACGCACGGACACACACACACACACACACACACACATAGGGTGAGAGGAAGGGATGGGTGTGAGGTGTGAGACTGGATCAGACTGTGGTCGTTTGTGAGACTATTTCATTGTGTTTCAGCTTCAGATCCGCTCCAGAAACCCACCATTTCCCTGAAGCCAAATTCCCGTGAGTTCGTGAGAGGGGAAAGTGTTGAGATCTCGTGTTCTGCTGATGGTTCTGGCGACAGGTTCTCTTTATACAGAGGCGACGGGTCTATCGATTCAAAACGTCCTCCCGCGGGCAGCGACACAGCGACATTTACTGTGTCAAACATCACAGCGGGAAAATACAGCTGTCAATATAGTAGGAAAAGACCAGGATACGGGTATTCATTATCACCACCGAGCGATGGTGTGGAAATCATTGTAAAGGGTAAGAGCGACAGCCTGGAATCTCTCACACAATAACCTGTTTGTCTTTAGATGATTCACCAACAGACAAAGAGCTGATACAGTCCCTGTAGCTCAGGGGTTAGACCCCTCCCCTCGCACCCCACAGTCCCTGTAGCTCAGGGGTTAGACCCCTCGCCTCACAAGCCACAGTCCCTCTAGCTCAGGGGTTAGACCCCTTGCCTCGCACCCCACAGCCCCTGTAGCTCAGGGGTTAGATTCCTCGTCTCGCAAGGCACAGTCCCCTGTAGCTCAGGGGTTAGACCCCTCCCCTCGCACCCCACAACCCCTGTAGCTCAGGGGTTAGACCCCTCGCCCTCGCACTCCCACAACCCCTGTAGCTCAGGGGTTAGACCCTTCGCCTCGCACTCCACAGCCCCTGTAGCTCAGGGGTTAGACCCTTCGCCTCGCAAGCCACAGTACAAAACACAAGAGTCACTACACTTTACAGTACATACTGTGAAGCGCTTTGAGGCATTATTATCTCAAGGCACATACTGTCTCAGAGTCTTGGGACTCCCTCCTGATGTGAAATATAATGTATATTAATATAATTTGTTGTTATTGTCCCACAGGCTGAGACCGGGTGGAATTTGGGGCTGATATTCGCTGTCAGAGTGTTGGAGAGATTATTTCGCTGTGTTTTATTCCCAGATTCATTCCGGAAACCCACCATTTCCCTGAAGCCGGATTCCCGGGTGTTTGTGAGAGAGGAAAGCCCTGAGATCTCATGTTCTGGGAATTATCGGGGCAGCAAATTCTCTTTATACAGAGACGGAGAGTTTATCACATCACAAACAGCTCCGGGCACGTCAACACGGCAACATTTACCCCCTCGGAGATCACAACAGGAAATTACTGGTGTCAATATAATATAACCATTGAGGGACGAGGGGTCACATCACCAGAGAGCGAGCGAGTGGGAGTCAGTGTCTGGGGTAAGAGTGAGAGCCTGGACTCTCTCACTGTAAAATCTCACACAACAACAACAACTTGCATTTACACAGCTCCCCTCACATGGGGTAGTGCTCAGAGAGCTTGCGCGTGACTGACACCAAGCCGGGGCGAGAGGGAGGGGGGGGTGGGATTGAGGGAGAGAGTGAAAGAGAGGAAGGGGGCAAGATGGAGAGAGTGAGGGAGAGAGTGAGTGAGGGGACAAGGTGGAGCGGTTATGGGAGAGAGAGAGAGAGAGAGAGGGGGGAAAGTGGGGGGCAACGCAGAGGGATTGAGGGAGAGAGAGAGTGTGAGAGGACAAGGTAAAGGGATTGAGGGGGAGAGAGAGAGAGAGAGAGAGAGGGGGAGGAAGAGAGTGATGAGGCACACTCCACCCTCTGTCCTCAAGTCTCCTCGGTTCTGGGAAAGATGACGTCAAACTTTCCCCCGAACCGAACCGTGTCACAGAGCGAGTGTTGGAGAGATTATTTCGCTGTGTTTTATTCCCAGATTCACTCCGGAAACCCACCATTTCCCTGAAGCCGGATTCCCGGGTCTTCGTGAGAGAGGAAAGGCCTGAGATCTCGTGCTCTGGGAATTATCCCGGCAGCGAATTCTCTTTATACAGAGACGGAGAGTTTATCAGATTGCAAACAGCTCCGGGGAATAGCAACACGACAACATTTACCCCCTCGGAGATCGGGGCAGGAAATTACTGGTGTCGATATAACATAACCATAGAGGGACGAGAGTTTGTATCACCAGAGAGTGAGCGAGTGGGAGTCAGTGTGAAGGGTAAGACTCACTGTAAAATCTCACACAATAACCTGTTTGTTACCTGTGACCGGCTAACCCCCATATCAACCTGTCCGCTCTCTACCCCCACCCTCCCTCCCTCCCTCGCCCCCTCCTCCCCTCCCTCCTTCCTTCCCTCCCTCGCCTCCTTCAAGCCCCGTCTCAACACCTCCTCTTCGACCAACCCCGCCTTCGGTCACCCTCATACCTCCCCCACACACTCTCCCAGCACCCCCCATACCCTCCACCTATCCTTGCTCCACCCACCCTCCCCGCCCTTCCCTCCCCCTCCACCCCCTCCTGATCACGACCCCCAACTCGGGTGCAAACCCCTAGCTGTCCAGGCCAGCGCCTTGAGACATCCTCCGGACGTGAAATATAACGTATATCAAGACAACTTGTTGTTGCTGTCTCACAGGCTGAGACCGGGTGGAATTTGGGGCTGATATTCGCTGTCAAGAGTGTTGGTGAGATGATTTCGCTGTGTTTCCTTCCCAGATTCACTCCGGAAACCCACCATTTCCCTGAAGCCGGATTCCCGGGTGTTTGTGAGAGAGGAAAGCCCTGAGATCTCGTGTTCTGGGAATTATCGGGGCAGCAAATTCTCTTTATACAGAGACGGAGAGTTTATCACATCACAAACAGCTCCGGGGCACGTCAACACGGCAACATTTACCCCCTCGGAGATCACAACAGGAAATTACTGGTGTCAATATAATATAACCATTGAGGGACGAGAGGTCACTTCACCAGAGAGCGAGCGAGTGGGAATCAATGTGTGGGGTAAGAACGAGAGCCTGGACTCTCTCACTGTAAAATCTCACACAACAACAACAACTTGCATTTACACAGCTCCCCTCACATGGGGTAGTGCTCAGAGAGCTTGCGCGTGACTGACACCAAGCCGGGGGCGAGAGGGAGGGGGGGGTGGGATTGAGGGAGAGAGTGAAAGAGAGGAAGGGGGCAAGATGGAGAGAGTGAGGGAGAGAGTGAGTGAGGGGACAAGGTTATGGGAGAGCGGTTATGGGAGAGAGAGAGAGAGAGGGGGGGAAAGTGGGGGGCAACGCAGAGGGATTGAGGGAGAGAGAGAGTGTGAGAGGACAAGGTAAAGGGATTGAGGGGGAGAGAGAGAGAGAGAGAGAGAGGGGGAGGAAGAGAGTGATGAGGCACACTCCACCCTCTGCCCTCAAGTCTCCTCGGTTCTGGGAAAGATGACGTCAAACTTTCCCCCGAACCGAACCGCGTCACAGAGCGAGTGTTGGAGAGATTATTTCGCTGTGTTTTATTCCCAGATTCACTCCGGAAACCCACCATTTCCCTGAAGCCGGATTCCCGGGTCTTCGTGAGAGAGGAAAGGCCTGAGATCTCGTGTTCTGGGAATTATCCCGGCAGCAAATTCTCTTTATACAGAGACGGAGAGCGTATCGGATCGCAAACAGCTCCGGGGAATAGCAACACAACGACATTTACCCCCTCGGAGATCGGGGCAGGAAATTACTGGTGTCGATATAACATAACCATTGAGGGACGAGTGTTTGTATCACCAGAGAGCGAGCGAGTGGGAATCATTGTGTGGGGTAAGAGCGAGAGCCTGGACTCTCTCACTGTAAAATCTCACACAACAACAACAACAACAACTTGCATTTACACAGCTTCCCCCCCCCCCCCCCCCCACGTGGGGTAGGCCTCGGAGAGCTTGAGAGTTATGACCCCAAGCCCGGGGCGAGAGAGAAGGGTGGAGGGGGGAAGGGATTGAGGGAGGGAGTGAGAGAGAAGGAGGGGAGCGGGCAAGGTGGAGAGATTGGGGGAAAGAGAGTGAGGGGGCAAAGTGGAGAGGTTATGGGAAAGAGAGGGGGGCAAGGCGGAGGGATGTGTGGGGTAAGAGCGAGAGCCTGGACTCTCACTGTAAAATCTCACACAATAACCTGTTGGCTTTCTTTCGAGCTGTTCCTGATTGAATTGACCGAAGGCATGGTTGGTTGAAGGGGGTCTTGAGATGGGGCTTGAAAGAGGTGAGGGAGGGTGGGAGGGAGGGAGTGAGGGAGGGAGGCAAGTGAGGGAGGCAAGGTGAGGGAGGAAGGGAAGGGGGAATGAGGGAGGGAGGGAGGGAGGGGCTAAGGGAGGGAAGGGGTGAGAGGGAGTGGGGGGGAGAGGGAGGGAGGGAAGGGGTGAGAGAGGATACGAAGGGGTGAGAGAGGGAGGGAGGGGGTGAAATATTTAGTATTCTTCATTGAAGTGAAGCCTCCAGTGTCTCTAACATGGAAACCGCTCTCAGTTTTCTGCGGTTTAAGATGTTTCGGGGCAGGTTCGAGCTCGTAGCGAGGAGAGAAAAGACGCTTTAATCCAGAAAATTATTCCAATTGTGTTTCATTCCCAGATCCATCCCAGAAAGCCACCATTTCCCTGAGTTTCGGGGAGCGCGGGAGAGAGGAAAGGCTTGAGCAATTTGGGCCTATGTTTCTCTGGAATATAGAAGAATTAGAGGGGATCTTGTAGAAACTTATAAGATCATCGAAGGGCAATGATAGAGTAGATAGTGGGAGATCGTTTCCCCCGGTTGGAGTAACTAAAACCAGGGGTCACAACCTTAAAATCAGAGGCCAACCCTTTCGCACTGAGTTGAGGAAGAACTTCTTCGCTCAAAGGGCGGTGAATGTATGGAACTCACTACCCCAAAGGGCTGTTGGCGCTCAGTCCTTGAACGTATTCAAGACTGAGAGCGATAGATTTCTTATTGCAAAAGGGATTAAGGGATATGGGGATAAGACGGTGGGGGGGGAGGTCAGGTTATTAGCTGGAGTTAGATTAGAAGATCAGCCATGATTGAATGGCGGGGCAGAGGCTCGAAGGGCTGAATGGCCTCCTCCTGCTCCTACATGTTATGTTATGTAACCACGTCTTCCATTCCAACCACAACCGTGTGTCCTCGGGTCAACGGTTTCCAGAGAACCGTAGACACATCCAGCCCAAATGGGGTCTGTGCCGCTGTGTTCAAGAGCAATCCTTCCAGCCGCCCCGCAAGAGGAAGCCCCGGGAGTATTGAGCAATCCATTGGCACGTGGGAACTATCTGAGGCCTTGGCGATGGGTTTTCCAGTCGCACAACCAAAAGCTCCGCCACTGGAGTGACCGTTGATTGACCAGTGTCGTGTCTGTGTCTGTGTCTGTGTCTGTGTCCGTCTCGCAGGTTGCTCGGCTGCTCAGAACACGATGAGAACTATAAACGTGCTCCACATCTGCCTGACGATCGTCATGTCGCTGGTAATTATGGTCCTGCTCTTCGTTGAATGCCGACCAACGAGAAGAGACGCCAATCGAGACAGGGTTGTTGAAGCAACCTCTTGACTCTCCTCAAAACTCTCAGGGCTCCAAACCCGACTCCACATCATCCTCCGGCTCGGTCCACCTGAACCCTTCTCTCGGTGTCGCTTCCCGCCTTCGCTTTGGCCTCGAACACCCTGATCCGCTCGCTCACCCGGGTTCTCTGCCTGTCTCCTCTCGGGAGAAGCTTTGCTCCAAGACGTACCGCTCAACCACGAGGTGTTTCGGGGGTGATTTGAAGCCGGTAAGGTCCCAGAAACAGCCGTAAAAGCGTAGAAACCCTGAGATTGACCGCAGAGAGGAGGCCGTTAGGGGCCCATCGTGTCTGAGCGGCCATTTTGAGGGGATTCCCTTCAGTCTCATTGACCTGACCTTTCCCCCCGGGGCCGATTATATTTGGGGGATTGGTGTACCAGATGGGGAAACCGGGGTCAACGGTCCAGGACACTGTCCATGACCTCCCTCGCTCCCTCTCTGATCCCCTCCCCTCCCTCCCTCCCTCTCTGACCTCCCTCCCCCACTCCCTCCCTCCCGCTCCGACCCCCTCACTCCCCCCCAATCCCCCACTAGGTCAGCGCCTCCGCTCGACTGGCACCCACCACCCTGCTGCTCGTCCCCCGCTCCCTCCACCCCCACCGTTGGAGGTTGCGCTTTCAGCCACTGCACCCTGAAACTCTGGAACACTCTCCCGCAATCCCTCTGCCTTGCCCCCTCCCTCTCTCTCCCTCAATCCCTCTGCCTTGCCCCCTCCCTCTCTCTCCCTCAATCCCTCTGCCTTGCCCCCTCCCTCTCTCTCCCTCAATCCCTCCATCTTGCTCCCTCTCTCTCCCTCAATCCCTCCATCTTGCTCCCTCTCTCTCCCTCAATCCCTCCGCCTTGCCCCCTCCCTCCCTCCCTCCCTCTTCCCCTCAATCCCTCCGCCTTGCGAGATCCCAACAAGACTCTACAGTCCAGACCCATCGACTCGGGACAGATTCACGGACCGCGTTTTAACACATTTCCTCAGACCGAGTGGCGTTGACTGAGCGTCGCTAATGCCTAGAGTTGGTTTGCGAGAACATCGATTTGGGTCCATTTCAGGCAAATCGACGATTCTCGACTTAAACGGGGAACCGATAATCCGTTTCCACGTCTGATTGACGCCAGACTACGGCACTACCTCACCCCTCACGCGGCTGAAACCCTGGTCCACGCCTTTGTCACCTCAAGGCTGGACTACGGGAACTCTCTCCTCGTCGGCCTTCCCGGCCCTCCCTCCACACTGCAGGTCATCCAGAACTCTGCAGCTCGTGTGCTGTCCCGCACCAGACACCGCGACCACATCACTCCCACCCTCGCTCGCCTCCACTGGCTCCCCATCCCCCAGAGGATTGATTTCAAGATCCTCATCCTCACCTACAAGGCCATTCACGGCCTCGCTCCCTCCTACCTCTCCAACCTACTATCCCCCTACCTACCTGCCCGTACCCTCCGTTCCTCTGGCTCCGGTCTGCTCCACGTCCCCCGCCCCAACCGCCCGACCATCGGTGGTCGGGCCTTCAGCCTCTCAGCCCCAGGCTCTGGAACTCCATCCCCAGTGCCTTCGCCGCTTCCTCCCTTTCCTCCTTCAAGGCCGGTCTCAAAACCTTTCTCTTTGACCTTCAGCCTTCTGCTCCCCTCTCGACTCTCTTCCCCCTCCTCACTCCCTCCCTTCCCTCCCCTCACCCTGACCATCCCCCTCCTCGCTCCTCCCTTCCCTCCCCTCACCCTGACCATTTCCCCCCTCCTCGCTCCCTCCCTTCCCTCCCCTCACCCTGACCATTTCCCCCCAATGCTCGGGTCATGACCCAACTGTGCAGCGCCTTGGGACGTCCTCCCGACGTGAAAGGCGCTTTATAAATGGAATCTTGTTGTTGTTGTTGTAAATATCACGTTCGCGAGCGACACTTTTGTCTGTGTATCCGACAAAGCCTTTGCCTTCTAATAAAAATAATAATCCTGGCATTTGACCCCCACACACCCACACACACACTCACAGACACACACACTCACAGACACACACATACACCGACACACGCACACCGACACACACACACACACACATAGACAGACAGACACACACATACACACCGACACACATCGACACACTCACACATACACAGACACACAACACTCACACATACACAGACACACTCACACAGACATACACTCACACACAGACACACACACACAGACACACACACACACAGACATGTACAGACACACACACACGTACACAAAGACACACATAGACACACACACACACACACAACCCGGTACAGGCAAAACACACAGTGTGGGCACTGCCCTCCTGCTCCATAGTTGGGCACAGTGAGAATTCAGAGGGTTTTCAGTCGATGGCTTTCTGTTGTCCACCTGTCCCACTGTTTGTACAGAAAGTCGGGAAACCGGGAATACTAACGGGAACCACGACACCTTCGACAAATAATATCAACAGCGACAACAACCAACATGGATTAACAAGGCCATTCCTCATCAAAGCCACTTTACTGTGTTGTTTATGTTGATGTTGTTGATGTTGTTGTTGAAGTTGTTGAGGTGGTTGTTGTTGTTGAGGTTGTTGTTGATGTTGAAGTTGTTGATGACGTTGTTGTTGATGTTGTTGATGCTGTTGTTGTTGACCTACTGCTGAGGAGCTGCGAAGTGGAGCCGTGTGATTTGCGGACAAAGAAAGGAACAGCAAAAAAAACGGGCGACCAAATGAACATTTTATTGGCAGTCCCAAGAAGATCCCGGCTTTAGCCGGTCACCACGAGACCAGTCACTACACCTCAGTCTCCGTCCCGAACAAAACGTGAACGACGACTAATTATTAACAAAAATTATTCATAATAATAATAATAAAGGTTAATACTTTTTCCTTCCATTTGATATAACGCATCGGAAGGTCCAACCAACAGTTGAATTGACCGATTAATTATTATTCTCATTAGTTTTACGGAAGGAATTGATTACCCGCGGAAAGCGATCGGCCGATCGACTACCGATCGACTAACTTATTATTATTATTAACGACCGGGTTCTCACTTACCGCCGGTCCGAAACTTTTAATAATAAACATTAATTGATGCAACGCTTCAACCTTCGCTCCGTTTGACGCAGAACCTGTTGCTATCTGGAGATTTCTGTCAGCGCAGTATTGATTGATTGATTGATTGATTGATTGATTGACTTCTTTATTTGGCCCAATAAATATACGATCAATTCACTTGGTAGCGTATCCCGTGAAGCGCTTTGAGACGTCTCGAAGACGTGATGAGGCGTTGGTTCAAACGCAATTCTTATGCTTATATTGTCTGGAGCTCAGTTTGGCGACAGAATGTGGGGATCGAGCCCCCTCTCGCCCCTCCCGCCCCCCATGACAGTCTCTCTCTCTCATACTCTCTGTGAGTGAGTGTCTGTCTGTCTGACTCACTCAATCACTCACTCACGGTGACGGGTTTCCGTGTGTGTCAGACACCCGGCCGGTCACGGGGACGGGTTTCCGTGTGTGTCAGACACCCGGCCGGTCACGGTGACGGGTTTCCGTGTGTGTCAGACACCCGGCTGGTCACGGTGACGGGTTTTCCGTGTGTGTCAGACACCCGGCTGGGAGAAGAGTTTGGAATAAATCATGCGATATCAAACCCTAAAGTTTTTGTTGTTGTGATGGTTGTCGTTTGCTGCTGTTGTTGTTGTATTTGAGTGTCAGCCGGACTGGGCTCTACACTTGAGCTCTGACTGACGAGTAGACAGAATAATCATCCGGACTGGATCTCCTGTGAGTTTTCGGCTTCAGGTTTGCTAAATTCAGATTGGCGTAGATTACATCGTCGTCCTGAAAACACAGCAACAGTCAGCACATCTACTGCCGTGCCTGTGTGTGTGTGTGTGTCTGTGTGTGAGTGCGCGTGTGTCTGTGTGTGTCTACGTCTGCATGTGTGTGTGTGTCTGTGCGTGTGTGTGTGTGTGAGCCAGGCTGACACACACACAGACACACACACACAGCCACCGAGTCAGACTGACACACACACAGCGACTGGGCCAGACTGACACACACACACACACACACACAGCGACTGAGTCAGACTGACACACACACACACACACACACAGCGACTGAGACAGACTGACACACACACACACACACACAGCCACTGAGCCAGACTGACATACACACACACACACACACAGCCACTGAGCCAGACTGACACACACACACCACACGCACAGTAACTTACACTGGTCACCGCTGGAGAGGGCTGTGGCCGAGGAAATCTGGTCACTGATGCGTCTGAAATAAACGCAAACGATATGTAATGACCTTCTCGACGAGAACAACATTAACAATAATAATAATAATATTAATAAACATTAAATACAATGAAATTACCCTCAGAAACACAATATTCGTGTTGGAATAATAATCCAGTTTGATGTCGGTGAGAGAGAGAGAGCGAGAGAGAGAGAGCGTCGAAGAGAGGGAGTGTGTGTGTCGGAGAGAGAGAATGTGTCAGTGAGAGAGAGAGAGTCAGTGTGACGGAGAGAGAGTGTGTGTCAGTGAGAGAGAGAATGTGTCAGTGAGAGAGAGTGTGTGTGACGGAGAGAGAGAACGTGTCAGTGAGAGAGCGCGAGTGTGACGGAGAGAGAGTGTGTGTGTCGGAGAGAGAGAATGTGTCAGTGAGTGAGAGAGTGTGTGACGGAGAGAGAGAATGTGTCGGAGAGAGAGAGTGTGTCAGTGAGAGAGAGAGAGAACGTGTCGGAGAGAGAGAGAGAGAGTGTGTGTCAGTGAGAGAGAGTGCGTCGGAGAGAGAGAGAGAAAGTGTGTGTGTGTCGGAGAGAGAGATTGTGTCAGGGAGAGAGAGAGAGAGAGTGTAGTGTAGTGTGTTGGTGACAGGCGTGTTGGTGACCAGGCGTGTTCGTGACACGTGTGTTGGTGACCTTTCTCTCTCGGCTCAGACACAGGAAACACGCAAGACTCACATGTTACGTTGCTGGTTTCCAGGTTGATTCCGGGCGACGCATCACTTAAACACAAACACAGAGCAAAGCCATGAATTTATACACACCATCAAGTCCTGTAGCTCAGGGGTTAGACCCCTCCCCTCGCACCCCACAGTCCCTGTAGCTCAGGGGTTAGACCCCTCGCCTCGCACCCACAGTCCCTGTAGCTCAGGGGTTAGACCCCTCCCCTCGCACCCCACAGCCCCTGTAGCTCAGGGGTTAGACCCCTCGCCTCGCACTCCACAGCCCCTGTAGCTCAGGGTTAGACCCCTCCCCTCGCACCCCACAGCCCCTGTAGCTCAGGGGTTAGACCCCTCGCCCCGCACCCCACAGCCCCTGTAGCTCAGGGGTTAGACCCCTCGCCCTCGCACCCCACAGCCCCTGTAGCTCAGGGGTTAGACCCCTCGCCCTCGCACCCCACAGCCCCTGTAGCTCAGGGGTTAGACCCCTCGCCTCGCAAGCCAGAGGACCCGGGTTTCCCGGGTAGAACAGGACAGGGCGAAACCTGAACCAAGTTTCCTTACTAATTATTATCACCGCTCTTAAATCTCCCCTCAACCTTCTCTGCTCTAATCCCAACCTCTCTCCCGTCCCTTCGCGGAACTGTGTGGGTCCCAGACATTTGGCTCGTCGCCGAATAAATACTCTCACCTGCTCGCCTTCCGTCTACGACACCTTCCTGCAAGAAAAAAAAAGGTGGGATCACTGTTCAAACATCCCTCAAGAACCCTTGTTATCGTCTGATTCTTTTTGTACGGTAATCTTTAGTTAGGGCGAGGGCTATCAGGTTAGAGAACGACACGCCGTTGCCTTGTGTTGTATGATTAACATTATATTACTGTGATATTAATAGAATTAATGAACCCGCGTGTACCTCTGCAGCATATGCAGATTCCCAGGATAACGGTAAACGTCACGATTCCAGCCAGAATTCCACCCACCAGCAAAACAACAGAAATCGTCCGCTCTGGAAGTGAATACAGGCCTCTGATCAATCGTCAATTTCGAGTTCAAATAGCGGCTAAAAAAACCTTACGACAACAACAAGAAGAAGATTCCATTCACGTCGGGAGGACGTCCCAAGGCGCTGGACAGTTGGGTCGGGACCCGAGCATTGGGGGGGAAATGGTCAGAGGGAAGGGAGGGAGCGAGGAGGGGGGAGATGGTCGGTGAGGGGAGGGAAGGGAGGGAGCGAGGAGGAGGGAAATGGTCAGGGTGAGGGAAGGGAGGGAGCGAGGAGGGGGTAGCCAGTCGAGAGGGGAGCTGAAGGCGCGGTCAAAGAGAAAGGTCTTGAGACCGGCCTTGAAGGAGGAAAGGGAGGAAGCGGCGAAGGCACTGGGGATGGAGTCCCAGAGCCTCGGGGCTGAGAGGCTGAAGGCCACCGATGGTAGGGCGGTTGGGGCGGGGGATGTGGAGCAGATCGGAGCCAGAGGAACGGAGGGTATGGGCAGGTAGGTAGGGGGATAGTAGGTCAGAGAGGTAGGAGGGAGCGAGGCCGTGAATGGCCGTGTAGGTGAGGATGAGGATCTTGAATTCGAACCTTAGGAAGGACTTGAGTAAGGACTTCAAGGCTTTGGAGTGGGTGCGAAGGAGATTGACCAGGAAGGTACCAGGAATGGGGGACCTCAGTTGTCAGGAGAGGCTATCGAGAAACTAGGATTATTCTCCTCGGAGCGGAGAAGGTTAAGAGGAGACTTAATAGAGGTTTTCAAAATGATGAGTTGTTGATTCGATAGGGTGGACCAGGAGAAATTATTTCCACGAGGGCTATGGGGAGAGAGTGGGGGAGTGGGGTTGATCAGGGCTATGGAGAGAGGGCGGGAGAGTGGGGTTGATCAGGGCTATGGGGAGAGAGTGGGGGAGTGGGGTTGATCAGGGCTATGGGGAGAGAGTGGGGGAGTGGGGTTGATCAGGGCTATGGGGAGAGGGCGGGAGAGTGGGGTTGATCAGGGCTATGGGGAGAGAGTGGGGGAATGGGGTTGATCAGGGCTATGGGGAGAGAGTGGGGGAATGGGGTTGATCAGGGCTATGGGGAGAGCGATTCCTACTTACTGCTCGTAAACAGAGTGTGTATGTGTGTGGAAATTTTTTGCCCTGATCTGCCCAGAAATCACACCCAGATCCTCTGGCTCGTGAGGCGAGGGGTCTAACCCCTGAGCTACAGGGGCTGTGGGGTGCGAGGGGAGGGGTCTAACCCCTGAGCTACAGGGGCTGTGGGGTGTGAGGCGAGGGGTCTAACCCCTGAGTTACAGGGGCTGTGGGGTGCGAGGCGAGGGGTCTAACCCCTGAGCTACAGGGACTGTGGGGTGCGAGGGAGGGGTCTAACCCCTGAGCTACAGGGGCTGTGGGGTGTGAGGTGAGGGGTCTAACCCCTGAGCTACAGGGCTGTGGCTCGCGAGGGGTCTAACCCCTGGCTACAGGGCTGTGGGGTGCGAGGGAAGGGGTCTAACCCCTGGCTACAGGGGAGTGGGGTGCGAGGGAAGGGTCTAACCTGAGCTACAGGGGCTGTGGGTTGCGAGGGGAGGGGTCTAACCCCTGAGCTACAGGGGCTGTGGCGTGCGAGGGGAGGGGTCTAACCCCTGAGCTACAGGGGCTGTGGCTCGCGAGGCGAGGGGTCTAACCCCTGGGCTACAGGGACTCCACATTCCGCGAAAAGCTTTCAGTGTTAGATATCACATCTTCGTGAGATTTTATCCCTTACCCGTTGAGTTCACTCGCTCGCTCTCTGGTGATACAAACACTCGTCCCTCAATGGTTATGTTATATCGACACGAGTAATCTCCTGCCCCGATCTCCGAGGGGGTAAATGTCGTTGTGTTGCTATTCCCCGGAGCTGTTTGCGATGTGATAAACTCTCCGTCTCTGTATAAAGAGAATTCGCTGCCGGGATAATTCCCGGAACACGAGAGCGCTCTCTCTCTCAGCGCTTTCCCCTCTCTCACCGACACCCGGGAACGCGGCTTCAGGGAAACGGTGGGTTTCCGGAGTGAATCTGGGAAGAAAAACACAGCGAAATAACCTCACCAACACTCTGACAGCGAATATCAGCCCCAAATTCCACCCGGTCTCGGCCTGTGGGACAGCAACAACAACTTGTATTGCTGTATGTTATACTTCGGGTCAGGAGGATGTCCCGAGGAGCTGAACTGGCCCCCAGGTGACATATTATGACCCCAAGGTGACATGTGACGGTCTCTCACTCTCTCACTCTCTCTCACACTCTCTGTGACAGTCTCTCTCTCTCTCTCACTCTCTCTCTCACCCCCTGTGACGGTCTCTCTCTCTCTCTCACACTCACTCCCCCCCCCTCTCACACCCTCTGTGACGGTCTCTTGTCCTGGTTCCTGAGCCAGGAGCGTCCACAGTATTCCAGGGCACTCTCTGCTGATGTCCTCTCCCACTCCATCAGATCATCCAGAACTAACTCTGCAGCCCATGTCCTCTCCCGCATCAGACTCCGTGACCCCTTCACCCCCACACCGCCCCTCCCTTGCCCCCATCCTCACCCCCATCCTCGCCCAATTCCACAGGTTCCCCATCCCCCAGAGGATACAGTTCAAAATCCATCAAAACCCGTCCCCTCTCTCCCTCCGCTCAGCGAGCTCTGACTCTGCTCTACGCACCCCTCACCCCCCACTCACCCACACCCGCCCAACCCCAGCCCCACCATCGACGGCCCAGCCTTCAGCCTCTCTGCCCCCACCCCCTGGGGCTCCATCCCACATTCCCTGCCCCTCCCTTCCTTCCTCCCACCCTTTCCCCCTTCCTTCCTCCCACCCTCCCTCCCTCCCTCCCTCGCTTCTTTCAAGAGTCTCCTCTTCGATCGACTGCACCTTTGGTAACCCTCCTACACCCCCACCCCCGTACCCCTCCACCCTCCTACCCCTAACCCCGAGGGTAATAACCCCTTCAAAACAATTATTTTTAAACAATCAGTTCACTCAATCCATGCATGTTTGGGGGGGGAGGGGGGGGCGAACGGTTGTGTGCAATCAGCTGCCGCGTTTCATCCACAAAATATACAATCAGGAGAAATTCAATCAGGAAAAGTTCGGAAATGGTCAAAAGGCCGACAGGTTATCGTGTGAGATTTTCCAGTGAGAGAGTCCAGACTCTCGCTCTTACCCCACACACTGACTCTCACTCGCTCGCCCTCTGGTGATAGAAACTCTCGTCCCTCTATGGTTATGTTATATCGACACGAGTAATTTCCTGCCCCGATCTCCAAGGGGGTAAATGTTGTCGTGTTGCTATTCCCCGGAGCTGTTTGCGATCTGATAAACTCTCCGTCTCTGTATAAAGAGAATTCGCTGCCGGGATAATTCCCAGAACACGAGATCTCAGTGCTTTCCCCTCTCACCGACGCCCGGGAATCCGGCTTCAGGGAAATGGTGGGTTCCCGGAGTGAATCTGGGAATAAAACACAGCGAAATAATCTCTCCAACACTCGCTCTGTGACGCGGTTCGGTTCGGGGGAAAGTGTGACGTCATCTTTCCCAGAACCGAGGAGACTTGAGGACGGAGGGTGGAGTGTGAGGGGCAGACACCAGGAAGTGTTTTTTTTACACAGAGGGAAGGGGAGGGATGGCAGGGAGGGGGTTAGGAGGTAGATGACAGGGGAGGGAGTGAGTGTGAGTGAAGAGTGTAGGAGAGGGGATGGAATAGGGTGAGTGTGGGAGTAAAGGAGTGTAGGAGAGGGGAAGGAGAGGGTGAGTATGGGAGGAAAGGAGTGTAGGAGAGGGGAAGGAGAGGGTGAGTGTGGGAGTAAAGGAGTGTAGGAGAGGGGAAGGAGAGGGTGAGTATGGGAGTACAGGTGTGTAGGAGAGGGGAAGGAGAGGGTGAGTGCGGGAGTAAAGGAGTGTAGGAGAGGGGAAAGAGAGGGTGAGCGTGGGAGTAAAGGAGTGTAGGAGAGAGGAAGGAGAGGGTGAGCGTGGGAGTAAAGGAGTGTAGGAGAGGGGAAGGAGAGGGTGAGTATGGGAGTACAGGTGTGTAGGAGAGGGGAAGGAGAGGGTGAGTGCGGGAGTAAAGGAGTGTAGGAGAGGGGAAAGAGAGGGTGAGCGTGGGAGTAAAGGAGTGTAGGAGAGAGGAAGGAGAGGGTGAGCGTGGGAGTAAAGGAGTGTAGGAGAGGTGATGGGGTTGAAGTCGGGGTTTACCAGCCACAGTGATTGGGGTGAGAACTTGTCTGTTTGTGAACAGTCTGTGTCAGTGTGTGTGTCAGTGTGTGTGTCAGTCTGTGTGTGTGTGTGTGTGCGTCAGTGTTAGTGTGTGTCAGTGTTAGTGTGTGTCAGTGTGTGTCAGTATGTGAGTGCATGTGCGTAAGTGTGTTAGTGTCAGTGTGTGTGTGAGAGAGTCCAGACTCTCGCTCTTACCCCACACATTGACTCTCACTCGCTCGCTCTCTGGTGATACAAACACTCGTCCCTCAATGGTTATGTTATATCGACACCAGTAATTTCCTGCCCCGATCTCCGAGAGGGTAAATGTTGTCGTGTTGCTATTCCCCGGAGCTGTTTGCGATCCGATACTCTCTCCGTCTCTGTATAAAGAGAATTCGCTGCCGGGATAATTCCCAGAACACGAGATCTCAGGGCTTTCCTCTCCCACAAACACCCGGGAATCCGGCTTCAGGGAAATGGTGGGTTTCCGGAGTGAATCTGGGAAGGAAACACAGCGAAATCATCTCACCAACACTCTTGACAGCGAATATCAGCCCCAAATTCCACCCGGTCTCAGCCTGTGAGACAGCAACAACAAGTTGTCTTGATATACGTTATATTTCACGTCCGGAGGATGTCTCAAGGCGCTGGCCTGGACAGCTAGGGGTTTGCACCCGAGTTGGGGGTCGTGATCAGGAGGGGGTGGAGGGGAGGGAAGGGCGGGGAGGGTGGGTGGAGCAGGGATAGGTGGAGGGTATGGGGGGTGCTGGGAGAGTGTGTGGGGGAGGTATGAGGGTGACCGAAGGCGGGGTTGGTCGAAGAGGAGGGTGTTGAGACGGGGCTTGAAGGAGGCGAGGGAGGGAAGGAAGGAGGGAGGGGAGGAGGGGGCGAGGGAGGGAGGGAGGGAGGGTAGGGGTAGAGAGCGGACAGGTTGATATGGGGGTTAGCCGGTCACAGGTAACAAACAGGTTATTGTGTGAGATTTTACAGTGAGTCTTACCCCTCACACTGACTCCCACTCGCTCACTCTCTGGTGAGACAAACACTCGTCCCTCTATGGTTATGTTATATCGACACGAGTAATTTCCTGCCCCGATCTCCGAGGGGGTAAATGTTGTCGTGTTGCTATTCCCCGGAGCTGTTTGCGATCCGATAAACTCTCCGTCTCTGTATAAAGAGAATTCGCTGCCGGGATAATTCCCAGAACACGAGATCTCAGGCCTTTCCTCTCTCACGAAGACCCGGGAATCCGGCTTCAGGGAAATGGTGGGTTTCCGGAGTGAATCTGGGAATAAAACACAGCGAAATAATCTCTCCAACACTCGCTCTGTGACGCGGTTCGGTTCGGGGGAAAGTGTGACGTCATCTTTCCCAGAACCGAGGAGACTTGAGGACAGAGGGTGGAGTGTGCCTCATCACTCTCTTCCTCCCCTTCTCTCTCTCTCTCTCTCCCTCAATCCCTCTGCGTTGCCCCCCACTTTCCCCCCCCCCCTCTCTCTCTCTCTCTTCCATAACCGCTCCACCTTGTCCCCTCACTCACTCTCTCCCTCACTCTCTCCATCTTGCCCCCTTCCTCTCTTTCACTCTCTCCCTCAATCCCACCCCCCCCTCCCTCTCGCCCCCGGCTTGGTGTCAGTCACGCGCAAGCTCTCTGAGCACTACCCCATGTGAGGGGAGCTGTGTAAATGCAAGTTGTTGTTGTTGTGTGAGATTTTACAGTGAGAGAGTCCAGGCTCTCACTCTTACCCCAGACACTGATTCCCACTCGCTCGCTCTCTGGTGAAGTGACCTCTCGTCCCTCAATGGTTATATTATATTGACACCAGTAATTTCCTGTTGTGATCTCCGAGGGGGTAAATGTTGCCGTGTTGACGTGCCCTGGAGCTGTTTGTGATGTGATAAACTCTCCGTCTCTGTATAAAGAGAATTTGCTGCCCTTATAATTCCCAGAACACGAGATCTCAGGGCTTTCCTCTCTCACAAACACCCGGGAATCCGGCTTCAGGGAAATGGTGGGTTTCCGGAGTGAATCTGGGAATAAAACACAGCGAAATAATCTCTCCAACACTCTGACAGCGAATATCAGCCCCAAATTCCACCCGGTCTCAGCCTGTGAGGCAATAACAAATTATATTAATATATGTTATATTTCATTTCAGGAGGAAGTCCCAAGGCTCTGAGACAGTTTGTGCCTTGAGATAATAATGCCTCAAAGCGCTTCACAGTATGTACTGTAAAGTGTAGTGACTCTTGTGTTTTGGACTGTGGCTTGCGAGGCGAGGGGTCTAACCCCTGAGCTACAGGGGCTGTGGGGTGCGAGGCGAGGGGTCTAACCCCTGAGCTACAGGGGTGTGGGGTGCGAGGGGAGGGGTCTAACCCCTGAGCTACAGGGGACTGTGGCTTGCGAGGCGAGGGGTCTAACCCCCTGAGCTACAGGGGCTGTGGGGTGCGAGGGAGGGGTCTAACCCCTGAGCTACAGGGACTGTGGCGTGCGAGGGAGGGGTCTAACCCCTGAGCTACAGGGGCTGTGGGGTGGGAGGCGAGGGGTCTAACCCTGAGCTACAGGGCTGTGGGGTGCGAGGCGAGGGTCTAACCCCTGAGCTACAGGGGCTGTGGGTGCGAGGGGAGGGGTCTAACCCCTGAGCTACAGGGACTGTATCAGCTCTTTGTCTGTTGGTGAATCATCTAAAGACAAACAGGTTATTGTGTGAGAGATTCCAGGCTGTCGCTCTTACCCTTTACAATGATTTCCACACCATCGCTCGGTGGTGATAATGAATACCCGTATCCTGGTCTTTTCCTACTATATTGACAGCTGTATTTTCCCGCTGTGATGTTTGACACAGTAAATGTCGCTGTGTCGCTGCCGCGGGAGGACGTTTTGAATCGATAGACTTGCCTCTGTATAAAGAGAACCTGTCGCCAGAACCAGCAGCAGAACACGAGATCTCAACACTTTCCCCTCTCACGAACTCACGGGAATTTGGCTTCAGGGAAATGGTGGGTTTCTGGAGCGGATCTGAAGCTGAAACACAATGAAATAGTCTCACAAACGACCACAGTCTGATCCAGTCTCACACCTCACACCCATCCCTTCCTCTCACCCCTAGTGTGTGTGTGTGTGTGTGTGTGTCCGTGTGTGAGTGTAGATGAGTGTGTGTGTGTGACCCTGAGTGAGCGTATGTGAGTGTCTGTGAGTGTGTGAGTGGGTCTGTGCCTGTGTGTGTGCGTGTGAATGTGTGTAAGTGTGAGTGTGTATGTGTCTGTGCCTTTGTATGTGTTTGTGTGTGTGAGTGAGTGTGTATGAGTGTGTGCGTGAGTGTGTGTTTGTGTGTGTGAGTGAGTGTGTATGAGTGTGTGCGTGAGTGTGTGTGAGTGTGTGTGTGTGTCTGTGTGTGTGTGTCTGTGTGTGGGTGTGTGTGAGTATGTGTGAATACATGTGAGTGTGTGCGTGAGTGTCTGTGTGTGTGTGCGTGTGTGTGTGTGTGTGTGTTTGTGAGAGATTGCGTCACTGACCTGCAGTTCCCACTGTTCTTGTCTCTAGTAACGTCGCTGGCAAAACAAGATCAGAGCGAGAATAATTAACACAGGAATTCACAGCCACACTGTCCTGCCCTCCCCTACCCCAACTTGCCCTCCCCTGAGCTGCCCTCCCCTACCCAATCCTGCCCTCCCCTGCCCTACACTACCCTGCCCTCCCCTTTCCCTACCCAGCCCTGCCCTACCCTGTCCTGCCCTCCATCACTCTGCACTACCCTGCCCTGCCCTACTCTGCCTTACACCCCCCTACCCTGCCCTACCCTCCCCTACCCTGCCCTCCCCTACCCTGCCCTCACCTCCGCTACCCTGCCCTACCCTGTCCTAGCCTCCCCTACCCTGCCCTAGTCTCCCCTACCCTGCCCTAGCCTCCCCTACCCTGCCCTAGTCTCCCCTACCCTGCCCTACCCTGCCCTACCCTACCCTGCCCTACCCTGCCCTCACCTCCGCTACCCTGCCTACCCTGCCTAGCCCCCTACCCTGCCCTAGTCTCCCCTACCCCCTAGCCTCCCTACCCTGCCTAGTCTCCCCTACCCTGCCCTACCCTGCCCTAGCCTCCCCTACCCTACCCTGCCCTACCCTGTCCTACACTGCCC
>NW_024705818.1:0-22929 GCF_018977255.1 Callorhinchus milii | reverse complement strand
ACAAGAACTCACAACTCACCACTGAAACTTCGAAAGCCAATACCCCTTCTTGGCTGGGTATCAACTCAATAAGCGCCAATCCGACAGGACACTCTTGGGAAGAGGTGTGAGACTCGGTGAGGCTTTCCTGGGCAAACAAGGATTATTATAATTATTATTGTTCAGACAGATGCTTCTTCACAGTACCTAAAACCATGAAGATGATCCATTGCCGAAAAAGTTACCGATTAATTACATACGGATTTTATTTTGAGGCAGTGTTCTTGACGAGTGTGTTGACTGTGTTTGTTTGTTTGTTTTGGCACCAATGCCAACGCAGCAACACCAGCATTACCAAACAATGTGGCGAAAAATCGTGAACGAGACCGGGTCAGGCTTAGGGGCGGGGGGGGCTTGTAACTGGGCCAGCAGCTGCCCAAGATCCCACCAGGATGGCCAAAAGCAGCGAATCAAACGGCCTAGCACTGGCCGCCAAAGGGCGGATTCAACATCTGGCTAAACGCTGAATTGGCATTTCAACCTCCGAGAGGGGCTAACAACATGATTTACACTTGCGATTAACATCCCACACCGCCTCCACCCCGTAGCAGGGCACGTGAGAAGATGCATCACCACCCGCCCT
The DNA here is from genome assembly GCF_018977255.1 of Callorhinchus milii. Classification (NCBI taxonomy): domain Eukaryota; kingdom Metazoa; phylum Chordata; class Chondrichthyes; order Chimaeriformes; family Callorhinchidae; genus Callorhinchus; species Callorhinchus milii. The sequence goes on along the minus strand of NW_024705818.1, from coordinate 22,307 downwards.
CGTGCGGTAGGGGCAATTAGAGGGAGCTCAGAATTAGCTGTGTGGATGCCATCTTGCAGGCGGGGTTCGCTTTCAAACTCTGGGGGTCACGGTGCAGGTTTTCCTTTGCGAGCTCCGAAACGGCATTTCTCGGTCACCTGACGGAGACATCGCGTGACCCAGGTCACACTCGCAATCGAGAACTCTATCCAGTGCTCTCTGAGTTGTCACCTGGCTAAAGAAATTGAACTTAAAACTAATTTTTGTATTTTACCATGTAAGGGCCCAGTGAGCGATGTAGCTCTGTTTCAGAAGCGACCTGGCCCACAAATGAGAGCGCAACGAAGCGGCCTATCACGTGGACAATTATTGCAACCAAATACTCTGCACACGTGTGTCTAAATGTGGAGGGGAAAAATCCACACGACCACGAGGAGACATGCAGATTACAAATACGCGGGTGTCTGGAACCCACCACCTCCTGCTTGCCAGGCGAGGTAGTAAACATCTCGCCACGGCGGAGCCCTAAACGTGTAACTTCACATTCAATTGGAATGCACGGGGTCACTGCAAGTCTCAGAATCAGAATCTTTGCTTAGACAGGAAGAATCCGACGAGCCCGCGGTAAGACGTGCATACGCGAGGCGGTGCGCGGGACTCGCGCTCGGCCAGACGGGGGCCCAGCCGGAGTGGCCATCGCGAGCAGCCCTGCTCCTTCAGAACCACACGCCCAGTCCCACAGCTTCGATGGAAAAGAGTTCAGTGAAATATTCTCCCTCCATATCTACAGTGAGCCTTGCCCTTGACACGCGAGAGATTACCGTGCATTCTAATCACCACAGTTGAAGCTCGCTATCACAGTCCCACTCCGTGCCTTTTCACAAACCTAGTATTCCATATTTTTATCACCCGTAATATTTACTTTTCTAAATCTTAATTTTCTCAAACCCTCAGAACAAAAGATAAAGAACCCTGGATGTGTCCCAAGGGGCCCTTTGGTGTGGACGGCAGCCAGCGGTGGTGGAGGGAACAGGACAGCAAGGGCTTAATTCAGTGCCCACACTCCAAGATTTGCCGTATCGTCTCAACGCTGATTTTAATGGAGACACCGGGGTTTTGACGAGCGGAGGGGCGTGCAGCGGCACGCGATGGTTTGGTGCGCTGCGCTACCCAACTCGGCGACCCGAGTTCGACTCCCGACGGCTTACATAAGCGACAAGCGGCTGGTCGTGCGGTCTTCCCCCTCGCGCTCCCTTCACCCAGCGTGTTGTTGACGTATGGTGGAACGACTCCGATTATGACCTGCTCGGGACGTCAAGAGGCCATTATCCAGTAATGGATTGACAGGCCACGTGTGTGTGTCTATACATAAAGTATACATAAAGTAATGTAGCGGTCGGCGCTACGCTGCGCTTCGAACCGGCTGACCCGAGTTCGCATCCCGCTCACGGCCAACACCGGTGACGATTATCTAAACCGATCCTCGGCCTCCCCTAGGTCGACTCAGCCTTAAATGAGTACCCGGTGCAATGGCCGGGCGTGGTGCTGTGCCGGCTTCATAGGTGCTACTCGCTAACAGCACTTGCCCCAACAGTTTGTCAAGATTATACGGGGGGGGGGGGGGGAATCGTTGCTTTTCTCTTCGACAGTGTATATTTATATTCATTTCATTACCAAAGCTGCCATGTCGTGAAAAGACAGTGAGATCGCGCACTAGGACACACCACTCCAAGCGACGGTGGCCGGTGGCCCGCGGAGAAACGACGGTGGCGGTGGCAGCGGTGGCGGCAACCGAGGGAGGTGAACGGAGCACGTGCACAGCGGCGGCCGTAGGGGTGGGAGCGATGACACCGTCTCACGGAAACCCGCGAGATGATCGTGGCGGCTCTTGGGGGCAAAGGCCTTCATCCGCGGGGTCGTGGGGTCGGGGTCTCGGCCACGGCTGACAGAGGGCCGCGCGATGCCGCGAGCGTCTCGGCCCTCGCTCGCTCGCTCCTCCGCGATCGCGTGCGGCTCGACGGCGCTGCCGCGCCGTGCCCGTGGCCACGTCAAGCTGCGGGCTGAGCAAAAGCGTCGCCTTGGAGCGTCGTGCGACAGGCGGAGCGGCCTCGGACGCGGGGGATAATCCGCTCGCCCCTTGCCGTGCCAACGGCGGGGGGGGGGGGGGTTTAAGGGCCTCCCGCTGGTGTGGCGCGCCGGAGGACGGAGCGGTGTTTTAGCCGACGGGGTTTGGCCGGCGGGGTTTGTCCCGTGCCGATGTTGGGTGGACAGAGCGTGGGCAGCGGTTGGGAGGGGTGGGCGGCAAGCACGGCGACGAAGCCACCTCGAAGCGCAACGAGAGCGCGCTCGCCGATGACCGCCGCCTCCGATCGCGAAGAGAACTGAGTGCGCCCCGGCAGACGTTGGCGTTTAGCGCTCGGACACATTGCCCCGTGCGAGAAGAAACTGCCTGAAGAAGAAGGAAAGTTACAGTCGACGTTCGTGGCAATGGACCACTTCTTCTTTCGATGTGCCGTGAAGGAGGAGGGCCGTGGCCCGAAATGTCACCTGTCTGATATGTTATTTTGTTCATTTCATTTTCGAGGGCACGGCGTTATTGGCGCTACCTGCGCGTACTGTACGCGCAGACACTGAGCAGCGGCGGCCGCGGAGTTTCCAGACACTCGCGCATCACTCTCCGCGCCCCCCCCCCCCCCCCCATTGCCCACAACGTCTTAAAAAAAAAGGAACCGGTCATTCTGGTGCATTAACTGGAGCTGAATGGTCTCTCTGTTTGCCAGAGTAGCTGTCACCTGTCGGGAGGAATGCTTTGTGGTTCATTGATAAGGGGGGGGGGGGCGACGGGGTAGGGGTGGGCGGTGGGGGGGCTGTCTGATGGGACGAGCGACACAGCTGGAATTGAAGTGGCGCTGCGCTCTGATCCACCGCTCAGATCCACCGCTCCGATCCACCGCTCCGATCCACCGCTCAATCCACCGCTCCGATCCACCGCTCCGATCCACCGCTCCGATCCACCGCTCTGATCCACCGCTCTGATCCACCGCTCCGATCCACCGCTCAGATCCACCGCTCCGATCCACCGCTCCGATCCATAGCCGGGATCCCCACCGTGTGCCTCGTGGCGTTGCGGGGTTGACGCGCTGCACCCGCCCGCTCCTTCTGCCCGCTCGCCTTCTCGGCTCCACGTTTCTGCCCTTCCTCAAGGAGGGCTTGTTTCAGGATCGGAATGTGGTCCGGCATGTAGCCTGGGGAGGGGACTTATCAGATGGATTTAATAGTGGGGGGCGGGGGGGCAGGGGATTGAGGAGATGGTGGTGGTGGAGGCTCAAACTCAAAAGGGGGAGGCTGTTCCAAGTTTTCCCTCTCATGCTGGATGCAACTTTCGTCGCTGTACCGATCTTATCGGGATTTAAAGCGTTGGGTTTTTTTTTTCTCCGCCTGTTGTGCGCGCCATTCACTGGTGCCCGGCACGGGGTACAATGGAGCGACGGATTTGAGGGTTCGGTGGAGGGAGGGCTCGGTAGGATGGGCTCGGTGTGGAGGGCTCGGTGTGGAGGGCTTTCTCTCTGTTTGGTTCCACGCCGTCGATATACAGGCAGCTCTGCCGATAGCGGAGAGCATCCGAGGAGATGACGGAGGGAATGTGGGAACCGCCACATGTCTATCTCACGTGTAGAGTCATTGTCTCCAATATGAAGCAAATTCCCATCGGCTGAATAGATGGAGTTTTGCTGGTGTGAGTTTTTCAAGAGCGAACCACGGACTTTTATTCTGGCACTGCCGTTGATCGACACACTTTAAATCGCAGGCGTGATTTAAAGTGCAACGTCCACGTGCGTGGACACGAAGGTCCATCTTCTGTGTTGAGTGGCGCGTGAGCACAGCAGCGACAACAACAAAACGAAAGACAAAAACATGAACATCGCAGAGAATGTCAATGTCCTTCAGGAATATTGGAAACGAGGTATTTAACGGTCGTACACACAAAGCACGTGCGTTTGAGAACAAGAGGCACCAATAGCAAGTGCACATTTGGACACAGCGCCAGTTATCGCCGTTCCGAAATATCTCGATTTCGGAAACCCCCTTCGAACCTTGAACACAGCTCGTAAGTGGCCGTAGCTCGGTCCATTCCGACCGCAATCATCCCAAATAGGCTCCTCCGCTAAACTCCGCATGCCGAGAAGTGTCGTGCCACGCCGGTGAAAGACCGAAGAAGTCGTACGGTGTGCCTGGAGCCTGTGGCACCCTCTTCTCGGGGCCTTTCCTTACACCGCCCTCTTTAGCCGAGCCACGGGAGAAACTCGCGTGCATCGTGGGAGTACGATCATAATGGGAGCAACTGCACAGATAGAGGGGCCCGTCGGTAGCCTACTTGCTGTACTGCCTCCTCCTGCAGGCGTCTCTTTGCATGGCGGGCGGGCATTGCGCTTTGTGGCACGGTCTTTGTGGGCGCCACCAAGCCTGCCGTCTCGTCCATCGCGGGCGTGCGTGGGCACGACGGCCAATGTTGTTTGCAATATCTTTCCCTGTTTTGATCCCTATTTGGGCAAAGTACTTGTTCGTTTGATCACTCCACTTAGTTTTTATTTACTTTGTTTTTGTCATTTTGGCGGCCGGGTCACTCATCTTTGCAATTGAGACTCATCTCTTGAGTTCTACATACAATTTAATCACGACGTTTCGGGAGCAACACAAGCGATGGGAAAGCAACATGCTTGTGAGAACAAGAGGCTCCAACATGCTTTCCCATCTGGATGCTTGTGTTCCGAAACGTCGTGATTCATTTTAGTTTCTACCTATGTGACTTTACCGAAAGAACCAAAGAGTATGGATTCCTGCAGTCACGAAAGCTTCAAACCTAGATTAAATAAAATTGGCCATGCCATTAAAGCTGAACTTGAAACTCATTTGGATCTCTCACACAGAGAGGTGCACAACCTCCTCGTTCAACAACGGCCCCACTGAAGCAGATGTCACTGGGCTACTTCTGAGTTCCCTTCGAGTGACGGTTGGCTACGTACGGTGCGAAAGAAGTTCGCACAGAAGGCAATTGCACTTTACCACTCCCCTGCCACCAAAGGGAAATGTTTGTCGTGGACTTTAGCCAAATTTAGCACGGAATCAAATTTCATGCGCTGTTGATTTTGCGCATTCACTGCTGTTTAGGCCGAGACCATACACTCGCCGCTCCACGTGAGAACCCCGTTTAATCACAGGCGGCTGACCTGGATTCAAACTCAGGCTCTGAGCGGCCGGTGACCTCTGAGCCGCGTGGAGCTGCCAGCCGAGCCGTGCTGGCTGGTGTCACCCCCACACACAGCGAGGCGTGTGTGGGCGCTCGTGTGACTGTAAGCACACCCCAGAGTTAATAAGTGATCGATGGAACGCGACTCACCAATGTGGATGATTACAGTCACATCGTGGGGTTGTGACAAGTGGCTTTGGTGGGTGAGTGGGGGCGGGGAAGGCCCTCATCCAGCAGTGGATTGACCGACGACGATGAAAACTTTTAACGTGACATGCATCTCGGGAGGGTCTTCGTCGCGAAGGCGCCCCTCGCATCGTTCCCAAAGACGGGAGACGATGTTTTGGCCGACCGACCTTCAACAAGAGGCACGCTTCAGTTGTTCATGTAACCTCGCAACAAAAGTCAAGCAGATGACACACAGCACAGTATCACCTCCCGTGGTGGGACGCACACACTGCACCTCCGATTAGCGCCGTTGGCCACGTACGAAGGAGGTTCGACATACGTGCATCCATGCTATCTTTGGGAAATTTTTTGCCAGGTTCAAGACGTTGAAAATAATGTGTTTTTACCCTTTCTGGCAATTGAAACTTGAGAGGCGCTAGGATGTTCAAACACCAAATGGATACCTTTTTTGCAAGGCGTCAAGTTTGCATTGACCACATGTACTTGTGGAAAAATAATTCAAACACACATGCTCTGATAATCTATGCATTGTCTTTGAAACCGATTGTCCGACGCCATATAATCAAAAAACACAGTCGAAGCAGAGCACGTGAATGGGGTAGTCTTTATTCTCGTAACGTAGAAGGGGGTGAAGCGGTAGAATGCATCGTCTGAGTCACCGACCCGAGTGAGGAGAAGGGACTAATGAAACCCCGGTGAGTATGCACAGACATCAATGTGAAACGATCCGGATGATCCCGCCACAGGTAATGATAGACAGATTCTCTGACTTGCAGACTGTGTCCCCATTGTTATGCCCGTGAGGCCTGCTGTACGATATCTCCATTTAACCTTCATTGTTTTTGCAAACGACCCATGACCAAATCACCTGGAACGCACCCAATCCCGTCACATCCCGGGAGCTAAGCAGGATTTGAGCCTGGATAGCGCTCGGATGGGTAACCGCCACCGTGCGTAACAACAGGTGCTGTCAGCTGCGTTGTCAGCTGAGTTGTGCAGTGCAGCACCGTCCATCGTTCTACTGTACTTCTATGCTCCCCGCCTTCACCAACCCGCACCGACCAGTGTGAGGGCAATAACAATCCCCATGAGCGCATGGCGTGGAGGGGGGGCCCTCATCCAGCAGTAGATAGCCACGAGGATTGTTCACGTAAAAAGGAACTTTGATTGAACGAGTTTTGAACTGGAGTTGCCCTTATAGAGGTTTTTTTTTGGGGTTAGATCGCCTAAATATAAATGTGGTGTTAAACCCGCCACCAACCGACACAGCCAATTAGTAACGTTTGTCACGTAAACATAACGTGCCAATTAGTTACTGCTTCAGCAGACCTGGTGTGTTGGAGAGTAGCGACAGGTTAAAACAACACATTTATATTATTTACGTGATCTAACCCCCCAAAAAAAACCCGTCATGGATAATATTGGCCACGAAAGCCTACGTGTTAAACTGGAGTTGCCCTTTTCGTGAATGTGGCGAAGTGGAATTCCGACTGCCAGCTCGGGCTGGGTTGGCTTCACTCGTGGCCTGTAATCCAGCACTGTGGATGCAGCGAGGGTTGGCGGATCGCCGTACATATGTCGTGAAGCTCCCTTCTCGTGAGCGCCGAGGCCACCATACCCTGGCACGCCAGGAGATGGCGGTACAGCAAGTGGACTAATCTCCCATCTATTTCCATCCGTAGGGGATGATCGAGTGTTGCACCCTTTGCACGCGAGGGTTTTTTCCTCGTATTCCGATTTCCTCATTCGTGGAGTTGGCCAAACATCCCGATCTGAAGGTCTCGGAAACTTAGGCAATTCTTGCCGCCAAATGCTGGCTGCCTTTCCCCGCTTATCTGTTGTTTCTCGTGCCTCTGAACCTCAGTAAACAGCACGCTATAAATGTGTAACCCTATTTTTAACGAACGCAACACATTAAGCAACCCGTAATACCATCGGGATGGATTGCCAGGCCCGATGAGCGCCATTTACGATGTTTTGCCAGTCGCTCTTTTACGGCCACGAGAAAGAGAGCGCACGTACGTTGGGCCCCCTTGAGTGACTCGCCGGTTAATGGAGTGCGGCGTTGAGAGGGTGCCCGCTGATGATTTTTGCCGCCTTTGTCTTCCTGTGTTGCAGCTCTACCACGTGGCCTACGTGCTCATCAAGTTTGCCAACTCGCCAAGGCCGGACCTGTGGGTGCTGGAACGCTCCACGGATTTTGGGCAGTCGTACGCTCCGTGGCAGTACTTCGCTTGTGAGTGTCCATTTCCATATCCCCCAACGGTTGTCGGCCAATGTATATGAAATACCATGCATGATATGCCTTCGCCCTTTAGATGATAAAAGTTATTCTGAATCGGTGGATATTGGTAGAGTCATCCAAGTGGTCGCAAACTTCGGCCAAAAAAAAAAAATTGAAATTGAAATGTAGATGGGAATAATGAATGAAGGTGGAACCAGACAGCCACCTGTGGTTAACACATGGCTATCAAATGGGAGTGAGTTAATGGCATTAGCCTGGTCTTCATATCATTCACTTGGCTAAATTCCAGCTATTTTTATCCCATTCGTGCCAATCGCCGTCATTTCACGAGATTCTCTTTTCGGATCCTTTCTTGGAGCAGTGCAGACCATTTGTGGTGGATATCGGCCTACGGAAGCGGATATATCACGGAGTTACCTCTGAGATCCCCCAAGTGGCCCCTGGGTCCATGCGCAGGAGAGGGCGGCACTTCCTGTCCGTTCGTCGCATGAAAGCCAAACCGATATTTTTAATCCTCAGAGCTGGAATTGAACCACATTTAACGCGATGATAATAACCTCTATGTTATAAAGCGCTTTCATATTGAAGTAAAATCTCAAAGAGCCGTATGTAAAAATACAACTACACTCGCAATTATTAATAAAATCTCAGTAAAGTAGAAAGCATGATTTGGACTATTTGCTTTTAATTTAGATTTTAGTTTTCTATCTACGTGAAGTTACCGAAAGAACCAAGAATATAGAAAGCTGATCATAACAATATTAATGACGACTCTATGAAATTTTATGATAAAAGGGAATAATGATAAGTGATGGAAATGTTTCTGCCGTCATTGGCCACAAGGCTGAGACCATCAACCGGTCCACTTCAGCCCAGAAAGGCAATGACCTTCCCCAAATAAAATCCTTCTTCTCTCCTCCATCTGCTCTACTGAGTCCGGTGTTCCTGATATCATGGTTGTCCCTGGTAATGCTGTCCAGAACGTCAGGATGTGGCAATGTATGATGCGGGGGAGGATGTGGAATACAACATATTTTATGTAAAAAAAAACCAGTTTAATCATAGGACACTGCCCGGATCCGATTCTCGGTTCTCAGTGGTGGCAGCTCAGCACTGTGACCTTTGTGTGACCCAGTCACGTGTCCACCCTTGCATTGCTGAGTTTTCCCTCTGTTCAGGGAACGTTATTGCTCCAATTGTCTTCGCCAGCAGCACACTCCCCAGAGCTGATGCAGTGATTGTGTCTCAATCGGATGCCTCCTTTGATCTCAGAGCTGTTTGCTGTGTTCTTCATGGGACCCGGGTTTATCAGCCACCTCTGAGTAGATTGTTGTACGGATTATGTCTGCTAGTGTTTTTTTGTAACGCCGTATCTGATAAGAGCACGGGTGACTGCAACACAGTCAATTGAATCAAAGAGTTTGCTAACTAATCGGCGATAGACCAAAGGAAACGTGTTTTTATGTTTCCGGTGATCGCATCTGGATGTGTGTGACGGTGAGACAAAAGCGGCCGAGCGTGGTGCTGGCCACCCGCTAGCAGCACTTGCCCCAACAGTCCAGTCAAGGCTATACAGGGGATCTTTGTCTTTGCATCGGCACGCAATGAGAAGGTTACGAGTTTTAAATTCCAGTGAGAGGTCCACTCGGCCGCCCGTCCACCGTGTGGCCTTTGTGAGATGAGTCGTACGTGTGCGGCGACAAAATGTACAACAAACGTGTTTGGTGACGCTTTTGCTTCTGCTGCTGCTGCAGTGGTGCAGAAGCACGGCAAGCATCAGCGACGAAGGAGGGTCGTTGCTCAAAACGTCACCTAGTGTCTACTTTTCCTTTCAAGGGTAGTCGCTGATGAATGTGAGTTTGACGGACAATGCAATAATTTTGGAGGAGCATAATCGGGGGATGACGCGTGGAAATTCATAGATCTACTCCTGAAGTAATTTTCACGTGGCCTCATCCACATGAAGCAAATTGCTTGGTGATGCCATGTTGGCAGTGGTGCCCAAGCACATAAAACAAAATCAAATCACTCCTTGTAGAGGCAGTTACATTTTGACTTGAAACTTTCCTGACTGCAGGAATTCATATTCTTGGTTCTTTCGGTAAAGTCACGCCCGATGAAGACCGCATGGGTCGCGATCGAAACGTCATGGGTTTTTTGCTTTTATTATTTTCAATTTATAATTTATTTATTTTTTAATTTTCTATCGACGTGACTTTACCAAAAGAACCAAGAATATAAAAAACACTCCTCAGCATATTCGTCGATAACACTGTGACCTTTAAGGGATAAAAACAAATATCTTGAATTGGAGACGTTTCAGGCAGTGGCCCTTCTCCATAGCTCGTAATTGTCGTCAAGTCAACAGCGTCTGAAAAACGGAGAGGGCTGGTCCCCGCCATATGGAATGAGGAGTTTCCATCGCTGGCTCGGCACCACCGATAGGGGACGGGCCACTGCGCCACGCTTGCACTGAGCGGTGAGACTCGCCACGCGTGTAAAGGAACGAGGCGCTCCCGCGCTCGCGCCGCCCAGGGGCGACGGAGGTCGGCGGGTGACGCGGCCCTCGCTGGACTGGTTTCTGGGTGGCGCAGGGGAAAGGCCCCGTGCGCGGCCGACCAACCATTACCGTTGGGTTAGGGTCTTCGTTAAACGAACCGGCACGGCAGCTGTGGCACCGTTCAAACCATTGGCGATGGATGTCCACCGACCTCAGATCAGCGGAGGTCGACGGGAACGACGCACGGCCACCGAGGGACGCTACCTCCGATTAGCACGGTTGGCCACGTGCGGTGCGAAAGAGGTTCAACATGCACGCATGCATACCGTACGCATGGCTTGGCGATCGCTCGCCGGCCGAATGGATAATAGAGGCTGATGTCAAACACCACTGCGTTCCGTTTGCAGTGGCTAATCAGAGTGAGCAATCGCACCACGCAAACACATTTTATGGCATCTCGGCAGATAGCGCGAGTTGGGAAGAGTTCCGTTTTTTTGAATGGGCGAGGGTGGTGGAGCCACGTGTGTGTGTGTGGAAACGAGTTTTGACAGCGTTCAGCGGTTGGGAAAAAAACACATCACTTTAAAAGGGACCCTTTTCTTGACTACGCACGTGAAGAATAATCTCAAAGGGTCCTCGTCAGAGCCACCGTCGATCACTGCCCGTGGCCCAAGCGCGAGAGGGCTCCGCACGAGCAGAGCTGGCCGGCCGCGGCACGGCGTCTTCGCTCATTGAGCGTGCGTTGCCCCCCCCCCCACCCGCAGCTTCAAAGACGGACTGCTGGGAGCTGTTTGGAGCGAAGACCCTCGAGAAAATCCGCAACGACGACGACGTCATCTGCACCACGGAGTACTCCAGGATTGTGCCGCTGAGGACGGAGAGGTACGCTCCACGACGAGAGGGGGGCGGGGGTTTCTGTGCTCGTATTTTTTTTTTCACGTCGCTTTACGCAATACAGCTGCCATCTGGTGTATGGCTTCGGTGAGTCCATAGCCCTAACCTCATACTCTAGCCCTAACCCTCCCTCGTCACCCCATTCTCCCTGTCACGGTTATGGCCACACTCATTCGCCAAATTTCGGGAAACTTACCCGCAAATTGCTCGATTGGGATATGCACGGCAATCGTTGTCCACTACTGCCAGACCAATGCCAATGAGACTCAACCTGCTCTCTTGACTCCTCAACTGCTTGAACAAAATCAACTTCAACTGATAACACTCCCACTGCCTCATTGCCTGGCGCCCCAATACCGACTCTGATTAGCCGCAGCAGTATTTTTTCAGGGCGGCAGTGATTTTTCACCGTGCGTGCAAACAAAAAAAGATCTAAATTGACTCGACTCTGAAAGGGGTGGGAGTGCCCACACTCTACCGCACCGCACGCGACCTGCCAGTCAGCTCACACGCGCCGGTGTTCATACTCGCACTGTGTGCCTCATTTGGTCCGACTGCCACGCCGGGAGATTGAATCGAACCGGCGACCTCCGGATTGCAAGGCCGGCGTGACGACCCGTCACACCGCGGCGGCGCGCATATAAAGAGTACATAAGTAAATGCGCGTCGAATAATCTGGCCAACGCTGTGACACGACCGAACAATTCTTTCTACGGATGGCCTCTGCTCCCGGGGCCTCCCCTCGACCACACACCGCTCCACATGCAGTGACTGAACGATCCTCCCATCCGCTTCCAGGAGATTTCAAAAGCCCTCTCAGCAGCTGCATCCCCCCCCGCACACGCGTGCGCATTGTTAGTGGCGTGTGGTCGCGCGGCTCCCACTCGCCAACCCCCCCCCCCCCCCACGGTTGTGTTGGAACCTCAACACAACCGTGGGGCGTTGGCCAATCGCCCCCGCACACAATGGGGCACTGGGAAGTGAAAACGCACACACGCACGCGAACACACACACACACGCGCGTGCGCGCGTCACTGTGCACGCCCGTGCGTTCTCCAGCAGCAAGCGGAAGCGCAAAGCGTCCATGGCAAACGGGCGCGCGCCAACCGTTAAAGCGCTACCCACGTACGCGCGTGCATAGTCTACATAGGCTGTTGGGGCAAGCGATGTTAGCGAGCACCTATTGAGTCAGGCATTGCACGCGAGGGGGTGGTGTGGCCAGAACACTGTCTCCCCAGTGCTGATGTATACACGCCGCACCAGGTACTTAGTTAGGGCGGAGTCGACTTAGAGAAGAGTATGGATGGGTTAGGATATCACTGGCTAATGATGAAAATACTTGAATATCTAAAGGACTGCAGAGCTCGGGCAATTGTTGTTCATGCCAGCTCACTGCCTGGCTTTGTCTGTGCTTCCTCAGTGGTTGCGAGATGCAACTTGCATCAACGACGCTGCAACAAACTAAACATCATTATTGTTTACGTTGCGATAATAATTCTCATGAAATGCAGTCAAGGGCTCCAAACCTGCACGTGTCAATGAAAGGAATAACGGCAAACTAGATTAGTGCGATTGTTATTATTCCTTTACTGGTTGTCAAATCGCAATAGGCTTTGGCAAATATTATTCTGCCACTTTGTGAGACTCGAGCGGGAATTCATCCCATTGAGAGATTGGGCCTTGCCTCAGGCTAAGCCTGGACAGTGCCTGCAGGCTACTGCGATGCTACATTACCAGCAGGGACCGTTTCCGCTAAATGTTGTAGCGTACTATGCTCCTCTGTCTACGCTGCCCGTTTGCACCGACCCACACCGACCCACACCGACCTGTGTAGTTAAGCAGCATCCTCGCGTTCGTAAGGCATCTGAAGATACAACTACACGGCGCGACTTGTGGCGGTGGCGTTATTGCGTCGTTCGTCCGTGTCAATCGACGAAAACCATGGCAGGGTTGGGGGCTGTTTTTTGCGGGGAGTTTCGGAGATGGCCGACGAGTCCGATCGGGGCGTGAAAAGCCACGGAGGGGCGAGTGCCGTGGAGGGCTCAGAGCAGCGGCGGGGGATCGCCGGAGAGAACCCCCCCCCAGGTCGTCCGGTCCTCCTCTCCCGTCGTCTCGTCTTCGTCTCGCCACTGGCGTCGGATGGGCCCCTGACCTCGCGTTGATCCGATTCCCGAGCAAGTTGCGACGCCAACGCCCCGTCCGCGTCGTGCCGTCGCATCCCCCCCCCAACCACCCACCCACCCACCAGGTCGTCATCTCGCTCGTCAACGGGCGGCCGGCTCCACGAACTTCTCCTACTCGGAGGTGCTGCGCGACTTCACCAAGGCCACCAACGTGCGACTGCGCTTCCTGAGGACCAACACGCTGCTGGGTCACCTGATGGCCAAGGCGCAGCGGGACCCGACGGTGACGCGCAGGGTAAGCCCCGGGCCCGGCCCATCAGTCCGTCGTCGTTGTCCCTCGTACGTGAAGGTCGCCGCGGTCTTTCGTTGCTCTCCTTGAACTTAAAACTAAAGTGATGTTTCGGAACGAATTTTTTTTTTTGGGTTAGATCGTGTAAATATGAATGTGCCGTTAAAATCCACCACCACCCGACCGCTCGGATGGGTGACCACTTGACCTTGCATAACGACAGGTGCCTGTCAGCTGCCGCGGGGGGGCTACGTTGTGCAGTGCAGCACCGTCCATTGTTCTACTGTACTTCTATGCTCCCCGCCTTCACCGACTCGCACCGACCAGTGTGAGGGAAATAACAATCCGCATGAGCTGCACGGCGTGAAGGGGGCCCCTCATCCAGCAGTGGATAGCCACGAGGATTGTTCACGTGAAAAGGGACTTTGATTGAACCAGATTCGAACTGGAGTTGCCCTAATAGAGGTTTTTTCCTTTGAGTTAGATCGCCTAAATATAAATGTGGTGTTAAACCCGCCTCCAACAGACACAGCCAATTAGTGAGGTTTGTCACGTAAACAGAACGTGCCGATTCGTTACTACTTCGGCAGTAAACCCACAACATTTACAAACTATTTCTAACTTGACCCCGTAATGAGCTATGTAGTTATTTTCCAGAAGTGACCTGGTCACAAATGATAACTCATCGCAGTGGCTTATCACGTGGAAATGTATAGCAGTCAAACACTCTAAAAGCACGTTGATTCTAAATGTGGAGGGTGAAACTGGAGTATCGGAGAGAAATCCACGCGACCACGGGGAGAACAGGCGAATGCCAACCTATACAATGGGCGTCAGGGTTGGGATAGAACCCACGACCAACTACATACCAGGCCAGCGAGTTAACATCTTGCCTGCACACCGTCAGCCCAAAAGCTCCTGAAGTAAAATCAGTAGAGGTAGCGTTTGTTTGTACTTTAAGATCGGTTCAATGCGGTAGTTTCATAACAAATGAGTACCTATTCTCAGGAAGGCAACAGTAGTTTTCTCTAGCATGCGACTGTGGAATTTCCACAACTGGCTGATGCACACCACCCAACGCTAACTTTTATACGGGGGACTAGATCATCATCATCAGCAGCAGCATCAGCAGCAGCATCAGCAGCTATCGTAACTCCACTGCCAGTTCTCACGATCCTCTCGGACGAGTTCCATTCCTCGGGCCGCCACTCCGTTCGTACTCTCTCCTGTTCACATTTGCTCTCTGATTCGCATTCCTAGTAAAACGTCGTGGCGTCGCGGGGGACAAGTCGGGCGTGTTCCCGGTTACCGCGGGGGGGAAAGGGGGGGGCTCATGGTTGGCATCTTAAAATGAACACGCGGGGGTGGGGATAGAGGAGGACAGGGGGGGATGGTTCACATCGGAGGGCGAGGAGCTACACGTGGAGGGCTTTGAGTGGGGGCCACTCGGCCCGAGGGATGTGAGGGCGGCGGCGGTGGGGGGGGTGTTTATAAAGGTTATCTAACAACGTTCTTTTGATTCAAGTCTGCCGCTCCCATTCCCCCGTCCTCCGTCGTCGATGATCATCCCTCCCCCGCGTACATCCACGTCACAGTTTTTGTTGCTCGAGGTCACCCCCCACCACCCACCCACCCGCCTGCCCGTCCTCCCCCCCCCCCACTGCGAGAGTATATAAATATGCATATTCAAATGTTCAAATTGTTACATTTCTGACAAATCGCCCAAAGATGCTGGATGTAATTACCGGCGAAACGTTGTACTCAAATTCTAAATGTTGGGGATTCACTCTTCAACACACCGGTGGGCTGAAGAAGTAACTAATTGGCTTTCTGTTAACGTGACACATTTTTTACTGATTGGCTGTGTCAGGTGGTGGAAGGTTGCGACGCATTTATACTTACGCGATCTAACTCAAAAATCTTTATTACGTTAAAATTATAAATGGTTTAATAATTATTGGTCAGATGATCCTCACAATCAGGCAGGCGTGGGGCGGTCCACCGCCAACAGTGGACTGGCCAACAGGCTCTACATTGACATTACACATGGAATCTATTAAAATAAAACGTGTAACATATCTTTATTGCATTTTACTCAGAAGTCCATGTGTTTTCCTGGACAAATGTGCATGGGGTAGTTACCCATCTTTTTCTGTCTGCCCTGAACCAGTGGTTGCAAATTCCACGTTCCTATGGCGTGGGCCCAGTGATATGTTTCGAGTGTCGTTTCTTTAGGCAAGCTTCACTTTAGGTCTCAAGCCTCATTATCAGGCTCGTCTTGCATTGCAATGTTTGACAAGTCCTTTTGTAAAGGAGCGTATTTCATGGGTGGAATGAGCTCAGATTACCCACGAAAAAACACGAGGGAATAACACTTAAATATCCTCACAAGTGGGCCTATTTGCTGAACTGACGTCTGCTGACCATTTTGGAAGCCAGCGATTTTCTTAAATTTGTTTTTTCTCTCTCGAAAATCTGCACGATCCACCAAGGCCCTTTGCCTGCCAAAGAGCCTGTTCACAGCTGCAGACCGCCACCACAGCCAGCGTAAATACCTCGCGCGTTTAGAGAACAATGTGTGGTATTGTTTTTGTAGCGCGGTGCGGGTATACTGTGATAGGAGTTTACAGCCCCGTGTCAAACCACTGCTTCCCATGCTGTGTCGGTCATGGCTGTTGTTTGACCATACTTCACCCCGCGGTGGTCTGTGTGAGTTGGCGAAGGGCGGCACCGGAGATGTCGTTCAGATGCTACTCGCCGCCGATGTTCGAATTAAACTTTGGGTGCGCAAACCACTGCACCGCCGCTCTACGCAATGCGGTCGTCTGGAGACATTTGTTGATTTCACATGTTCGTGATGGGGAAAAAGGCCGTCGAGACGGGCATCTTTTTGCGAGAGAGTAGACATGAGAGTGTGAGATAAAACATCGGGGATGGTCTCCCAAGCGGCCAGGAGGCCAACTAACGCTTGCCAATTCGCGCGCGGGAAACGCTGTTTGGCGGCGTGCGAGTGACGCTCCCGCCGTTGTCGCAGTACTACTACAGCATCAAGGACATCAGCATCGGTGGGCGCTGCGTGTGTCACGGCCACGCCGACACCTGCAGAGCCAGGAACCCGCACAACCCCTACCTGTGAGTACAGCTGCTGCCGACGCTTCCCATCACGTGCTCACTTAAGGGGGGAGGGCGGGCGCGGGCGCACCTGCGTCTGACACGAGATTCCTTCATTAAAAAACGAGCGTTGACTTTTTTGTCTTGACGTTCACCAATTTTATCCCAGTTGTTGCCAGCGGCGTGGCGCGTTGTCGTCACGAGACGAAGGATCCGCGTCACGTTGGATTGTGGCCCACGGAAGCGGATGTCACAGAGCTACCTCTGAGATCCCTTCTTCAAGTGACCTCTGGTCCAGGCACTATTCCCCAGAGTATGAATATAGCCATTTGTGAAGAAGTGCAGAACAACATTTTACGCGATGGCTTTTTGCGTGCATTTGAATCGCGTCTGTCCGCGGCCAAACGAGGACGTTTGCTTGCCTTAGGCAGGGGGGCGGGGGTGCAAATGCAGCAGATGCAGAGACAAGGCCTGTTTTTTCATGGTGGACACTGCATGAGTTCATACATAAATGTGCAACACATTATTCCCCGCCCAGCCTGGCCCAATTCCGAGTCCACTGATTCAGCACTGTCGCGCACCATAAACAAGCAGGCGGCAGCCAAAGGTTATCGAAAAGGTGGCGGGATGCGTGTGGGTGCAGAGCGGCAGGAGGGGGGCGGTCATGTGGGGACAAATGTGGAGGGATTTTTACACGGCGATCGCTGCAGGCAGACAACACGCACGCGCTCACAACGTGCCGGGGCAAATGCCCCCCCCCCCCCCCCGCCGTGGTTCAACCATGGGGCGAGTGCCTCTCTGTCGGAGGCCCTGCAGACGGTGGGGGACAATTCCACGTTTTTTTTTTACAAAAATCAACCACCGTGATTTGCTCATTTATCGAGCATGAGGGACGATGGGCTGGAGTCAACCTTCAACCGGGATTTGGAGGAAACGCCCTTCCTGATTCAACTGAAGCACTCTACCAGGTCATATTAGGGACTGCAGCGTATCATCCGCACTGCTGAGAAGGTGATTGGCTGCAATCTGCCTATCCTGAGTACCTGCACACTCGAGGACCCTGAGGCGAGCTAGGAAGATTGTGGCCAACTCCTCCACCCTGGACACTCTCTGTTCCAGCTACTCCCCTCGGCAGAAGGCTGCGGTCCATCAGGACCAAAACCTCACGCCACAAAAACAGTTTCTTCCCATCCGCTGCTGGCCTCTTCAACAAGGCCAGGGCTCAAAACTGACTTTAACACTCAAACTGACTTTAACACTCAAACTGACTTTAACACTCAAACTGACTTTAACACTCAAACTGACTTTAACGCTCAAACTGACTTTAACGCTCAAACTGACTTTAACACTCAAACTGACTTTAACGCTCAAACTGACTTTAACACTCAAACTGACTTTAACACTCAAACTGACTTTAACACTCAAACTGACTTTAACACTCAAACTGACTTTAACACTCAAACTGACTTTAACGCTCAAACTGACTTTAACGCTCAAACTGACTTTAACGCTCAAACTGACTTTAACGCTCAAACTGACTTTAACGCTCAAACTGACTTTAACGCTCAAACTGACTTTAACGCTCAAACTGACTTTAACGCTCAAACTGACTTTAACGCTCAAACTGACTTTAACGCTCAAACTGACTTTAACGCTCAAACTGACTTTAATGCTCAAACTGACTTTAACGCTCAAACTGACTTTAACACTCAAACTGACTTTAACACTCAAACTGACTTTAACACTCAAACTGACTTTAACGCTCAAACTGACTTTAACACTCAAACTGACTTTAACGCTCAAACTGACTTTAACACTCAAACTGACTTTAACACTCAAACTGACTTTAACACTCAAACTGACTTTAACGCTCAAACTGACTTTAACACTCAAACTGACTTTAACACAATATCTACACAATGACACCCTGCCATATTTGCACTATGTACCCTATTTGCATTTTTGTAATTTTATATTGTATATTATAGCTATTGTATATTTTAGATTTTATTTTATTCATTTTACATACTTTAGCTCCTTAGTATTAGTTATACTTGTACCTTTAGTATAGTTAGACTTGTAAACCACTTATTTAATATTCCTAAATGTTGAATGTATGCACCTGTCTGTGCGAACTTTCATGGCGAGTAAAACCCTTTTGATCTGATTCTGAAAGCCAATGGAGCTGTGCACTTTTAAATCGAGATTGAAAACTCATTTCTTCAGAACTGCTTTTTGTGTTTAATCTTAATTATGGAGCTTTCGTGACTGCAGGAATTATTCTTGGTTCTTTCGGTTAAGTCACGTCTAAAGATAAAATAATAAATTAAAAGAAAAGCATATTACGACGTTTCGATTGCAACACAAGCAATCATCATCAGGTAAAAAGAAAAAGCAACAAAAATCTAACTAGAAAACTATAGACAGACATACAAGCAGACAGACATCACAAGGACACACAGAGAGAGGACACATATCGGCACAAAAAGAGAGGGTCGTTTCTGTGACGGTCCCTTAAATATAGAGAGGGGGCAAGGACGGAGAGAGGGAGGGGCAGAGAAAATTAGCATATCAATGAGTGGACTGCAAAGTGCTGCTGCTGTTTAGTTTGTCGTCCTTCCACCGCACCTCCAATAAGCCCGGTTGGTTACATACGGCGCGAAAGAGATTCAACATATGTACGTACATTCAGCAAAATAATGGCTATACCCTCAGAACCCGAGCTTATACCTCCAAGCTTACACACCCTCTAGTGCCGATAACCAAATCACCTGAAATGCACTTCTCTTCAGATCTCAGAAGCTAATGAGGGTTTAGCCTGGATAGTGCTTGCATGGGCAACCACCATGCACAAACAGGCGTCGGCTGTTGCAAGGCTATCAAGTCAGTGCAGCAAGATCCATTGTTGTACTGTTTTTCTAGGCTCCCCACTTTCACCAACCCCCACTGACCAGCATGGTGAGAGTATGGCCAAGTAATTATGCGTCACTATGCGCTTGTGAGTGGAACTCAGAATGTCGCTAAATGGTCAGCGTATTCCCTACTGGGCTGCTTTGCTAGGCGTAGCACGGCGCTACGGGGACTCATAATTTAGCCCACACGACACATGGGGTGGAAAAGTATTCCGCAGTATCCACCATGGGCAGTGTTCATCATGGTCAGAAGGTTTAGTGGATACACCATCTGTTTCAGAAATACATTTCCTATTTATTTTTATATTCCATGAGATTCGTCCGTTTTTTTTTCTCTCCCCCCAAAACGATATTCTCTCTCAGACATATGATGGTACCATTTGAATGACAATTTTCTCGTAAAATACTACCATGCTATTCCTGCCATCAGATATAATTGTAGTGTAGAGATAAAATTGTTAAAGAAAATAATTGATGGCATTTGCTACCCGGGGTGGTGCCGATAAAGCATTTTGGGTCAACGGCTGAGATCCTAGATTTGATATTCAGTAGAAAAAGAAACCTATTACAGTACAATATCACATACCTGGCCATGACATATCTACCCTGACTGACTATCTGCAAGTTGAAGGGTGGGTCCCATTCACCGCTGAATTTCGGAACGCACAAGCGGTTCAGCGTTAATTTTATTCGGGAGGCGGAGCGCCGTTGTATTTAAAGACATTGTACTCACCGCAGAGAACCGTAGCGACACGACCGCACTCTACGATAGCTGATGCCAAACTGTGCCACACGCCCTCCCGCATGGCCTTGTGGGAGCCTCGGTGCCGAAAAAAGTTATTTTATTTTAGTCAACGGAATGGCAAAGGGTTAACCACCCACACGGAGGACAGTATTTGTCCATAATGGCGTAAACTGTCATTTTCTCTCGATGTTCATGTTTCTGACCTTTTCACATATCACAAACTCACTGCAATTGACAACCCAGGTTTAATAAAAGCCAGCTGTTCGCAATCGAACCCAGGATACCAGCAGTGCCCTGCTCAGCAGCGCTCTGACCTCGGAGCCACCCGTGCACGTTACCAAGAGGGAGATTAGAAATGCCCCTTTTCCACCGGTCCACCAGAGATGCGCCAGTGAGGGCCCTCACGGTATACGGGGGTCGTCGTTATCCGCTGGATATTTGCCAAGCAGAGCCGGAACCCAACGGTGAAATTCCGCGTCGCCGCAAGGACGTACAAATCTGGCTCCGGGCAAAACAGACTCACGGGTGGTGGCGAAGGTTGGGGATTAATAATGTAATTTTCGTCAGACTAAAACGATGAGCGTGTGACGTCAGCAGCGGCAGGCTCAGGTTTTGAGGTGGAGAAAAAACGACTGGGCCTTCTCCTCTGGACCAGCAGGGAGGGCTTGAACAGTGGAACCGTTATAAAGTTGTTGTTTTTTTTCTTTTCGGGTTACATCGCGTAAATATAAATGTGTTGTTAAGCCCACCGGTGTGCTGAAGTTGTAACCAATTGGCACATTTTGTTTACGTGACAAACCTTACTAATTGGCTGCGTCGGGTGGTGGTGGCGGGTTTAACGACACATTTACATTTACGCGATGGAACACGAAAAGAAAACACCTTCATGACGAATAACATTGGTCGCGAAAGCCCTCCTACTACACGTTGACGAGTGTCATCACACCCGCGTGGCGGCGGGCGGGGCACTACGTACGTTCACACTCGTTGGCGCTGTCGACGGTGGCCGGTCTCCAGGGCTTCTGATGGAAGCCGGGGCAGCAGGTTTCACACGACTGCCCACACGTGTTGTGCTGCACTCGCAGCGCAGCTACGGAGGAAACAAACAACGGGAGCAACTCCTGATTTAGTTCCCTCCCCCTTCCCGGGTGAGCACCACATTTTGCGCCGCTGGTGTGGGCAGTTCCTGGAATGCAGAATGCCGGGCTAAAGAAAGTCAAACGAAAGTGAACTTCCGTGCAAAGAGCATCGCACGGTTCTCATCTCCATTGAGTGGGCATGAGCCTGTGGATAGAAATTCCATATTTCTATGGTGGAATCAGTATAAGCAGTCAGCATAAGTTCTATGACCATATCACCTGGAATGCACCTGGCCTCGTCGGATCTCGGAAGCTAAGCAGGTTTTTTCCTGGACAGCGCTTGTATAAGTGACCGCCGTGTTCGATCACAGCAAGAGATACTTTAAAGTTACTTCTAAGTACGCAATCTGGTCACGTCACTATACAACTTTTTGTTTATTCTTGCAAAAAAACACGTTGATATGCCAACGGCAGTGATGTCACGAGAGCGCACCGAAGAGTGGCTTTAAATTTAGATTAAAGCTTTCGTGACTGCAGGGATTCATATTCTTGGTTCTTTCGGTAAAGTCACATAGAGTTATGTTTTTCTCGAGGTGGCCAGGTGGAGCGCTGCTGACAGCGCTCACCCGGAACATGTGAGGACCTGGGTCTGAATCCAGGTCTGAGCCGCTGCCTGTGATTAACCCGGGCGGCTCAAGTGCAAGGGCTCGATGGTCTCAGCACGGTCACCAAGGTGTGTGCGTTGAACTTCTTTCGCACCGTACGTCGCCAACCGTTCTAATTGGAGGAGCAGGGGAAGGAAAATAAACTGAACACAAAAAAGGAGTTCTAAAGAAATGAGTTTTTAATTGAGATTTAGAAGTGCTCCAGTGGCTTCCTAATATTGGAAGGAAGAGCGTTCCAGACGACCACAGAAGCGCATCTGAAAGCGCACGATGCAGTGACCGTCTTTGTTCGAAGGCGAGCCAAAAGCCACTGCGAAGAAGACCAATG
>NW_024705817.1:0-22940 GCF_018977255.1 Callorhinchus milii | reverse complement strand
CCGGCCCTGCAAGGGCCGGCCCTGCAAGGGCCGGTCCCTGCAAGGGCCCGAGCAGGGGGAAATGGTCAGGGTGAGGGAAGGAGGGAGCAAGGAGGGGGGAAATGATCAGGGTGAGGGAGGAAGGGACGGAGCTGTATGCACTTCAGCTCCATTGCAGTGAGGAATGCAGCAGCAACAGCCCTGCAATCTGACTATCTCCTCCTGAACCTCCTGCCTTCGCAGCGCCTTAATGTTCACCCAATTAATTTAATCAATTAATTCAAGGTAATTGGCAAAAGAAGGAGATGAGGGAGGAGACATTTTTTTTTACCCAGAGAGTTGTTAGGGTCTGGAATCTACTGCCTGAAAGGACGGTGCGAACAGATTCAGTCGCAACTTTCAAAAGGGAATTGGAGAGGTACTTGAAGAGGAAAAACTTGCAAGCGTATGGGGATAGAGCGGGGGAGTGGGACTGATTGGGTAGCTCTTCCAAAGAGCTGGCACAGGCATGATGGGCTGAATGGCCTCCTTCTGTGCTGTAATATTGATTCTATGATTCATCTGCAGGGACCTCACCTACACAACAACAGCTTGCATTTATAGGTCCAGCACATCTCCTGACGTGAAAGGCGCTATATTAAATGCAAGGAGTATTATTCACTATAACGTAGTGACTGTGGAAATGAGTGATCACGTTTATGTGGGGGAAATGGGCCAGGAGCTCATTGTCTCTCCTCTAAGAGAGAGGAAGCACCCATACCACAAGAGAAGGAAACAGCAATGATCAGTTTTATTGACCAACATTGGATTTCTGCCAGTTACATTCAGGCAATTGCTGTCCCCCAATTATGAATCTGTTACTCCAGCAAGCCTTGTAATTGCCTATAGTTCTCTTCCTCTATTTACCTTGGACTATTGACACTCCACATGACACTACGCAGCTTAATAATAATAATAATAATCCTTGCATTGATATAGCGGCTTTTCACGTCGGAGGATGTCCCAAAGCGTTCACAGAACACATGTAAAGTGAATTGACTGTATATTGTGGGCGAACGCGGGCAGCCAATTGCGCACAGCAATGTCCCCCAACAGTCGTAGATTGAAAATGACCAATTTATTATTGTTCTTTGTTTTTTTGGAGGGATTATTATTAGGCTCTGTTTGGAGTAAGGAAACTTGCCCAAGGTTTCGCCCTGTGCCTGGAATTGAACTCAGGTCTCTCGCTTGCAAAACGAGTGCGCTAACACTGAGCTACAGGACTCCAGCTTGCTGAATGTTTACAGTATGAACACTTTCCAGTCTGTCCTTTCACACCTCCAATCATCAGTAATAAAATAAAATAATAAATAAAGTAATAAATATAACAATAACCATATCCTTATACATCAGGAGCACAT
The DNA here is from genome assembly GCF_018977255.1 of Callorhinchus milii. Taxonomy (NCBI): domain Eukaryota; kingdom Metazoa; phylum Chordata; class Chondrichthyes; order Chimaeriformes; family Callorhinchidae; genus Callorhinchus; species Callorhinchus milii. The sequence continues at coordinate 21,561 of NW_024705817.1, read as the reverse complement.
CTAACAGGATGTCTAACAGGAGAACTTTTGAAGTGTAGTGACTGTTTAATCTCTTAAACTCTCTGCCTCAATCCCTCCGTCTTGTCTCCTCTTTGCCCATCTTTCATTCACACCTGACGACTTTTCTCTTCGAATTGCCTTCGGTTACCTCCCCTCTCTTTCCAGCTCGGCTTCACACCACATCGCTGTTAAGCACTCCAAGACGCTACAGGGTACTGGAAGGGTATTTGTAAATATAAGTTGTTGCTGCTGTTGTTGTTGTTATCGGCCCTGTTGGTCCAGGGATCTGGTTCATCGGCAGGCTCTGAAAGGGCAGACCAGTCACTGGGTGCAGGGAATTGTCCCATTCAGCCCCATTAATCCTGCAAGCCAAGCCCTAACGGGGTAGGGTGGTCCAAGCTGGACAAGCGGCAGGAAAGCTTGCCAGACAGTGATATCAATGGCAAGCTACGTGGCTTTAGCTGGTCAGACTCCAGCAGTTTCCCCAACGCACATTCTGGGGCCCCCAAGCCTCGGCTCTAGCCAATTTGCGCCTAATACTGTTGGGTAAGCAGGATGTGTCCTTCCAGGGAGAAAGAGCGCATTCCATTTCAGCAATCTATCTCTGGGATTTCCACGCGTAGGTGGGATGCACGGAATTCTCAGTTTGTTTTAAGCGTGGTGATGGGTTACCACACGTCAGGACACACGGCTGACCAAAAAAAAATAGTTGCAGGGCAGAAACAAGTCTGAAAGTCTTACAGTCAGGGCGATTTCAGTGTCAGTCACTCTCCCCGCTGTCAAGCCTGTGTCATTCCGTGACATTGATTGACTAATTAGCACAAATTGAATTTAACCCTCTGATGGTGAGAGGCTGGTCATCCCTCGGATATACGCTTGGAGCAGGAGGGAAAGTTTGCCTCACCTCTTTCAAGACCCATCTCAAGACCCTCCTCTTCGACCCGTTTCTTTGGTCACCCTCCTACCCTTGGCCCTCCCCGCCCTGCTGACCCCAGCCACCAGCTGGGGTGCGGATCCCTAGGGCTTTAGTTTAATCAGATTAAGCCCCGGTCAGTCAGGATCATGGAGCCGTGTGCCAGCGAGGGGCGGTGGGGAGGGGTGGGGGGGGGGGGGGGGGCGTTGCTGGAGGGTGAGGGCAAATCAGCTGTTAATTTGGGGAAAATGATTAGTTATCAATTTCTGGACATTCACAAACCGGAATTCAGAGATCAATAAGAATAACTTCAGAACGGATTTGTCTTCGGGTGTAGTGACTGACTATGGGGTGTAGTGACTGTAACTCGGGGTATAGTGTCGCCTGGAGCAGCACTGGTTAAAGCTGAGCTTGGCTCAAGCTGGGGTGTGGGGGCTCTCTCTCTCTCTCTGGGCTACGCTGCTCTGAGAGGGCAGGAGACAAAGGGGCAGGGGCTGGGTAGGGCTGGGCAGGGCAGGGGTTGGCCAGGCAGGGCTGGGCAGGGCTGGGGTTGGCCAGGCAGGGCTGGCAGGGCTGGGGTTGTCCAGGAAGGGCTGGCAGGGCAGGGGTTGGCCAGGCAGGGCTGGGCAGGGCTGGGGTTGGCCAGGCAGGGCTGGGCAGGGCTGGGGTTTGCCAGGCAGGGCTGGGCAGGGCTGGGTTTGGCCAGGCAGGGCTGGCAGGGCTGGGGTTGGCCAGGCAGGGCTGGCAGGGCAGGGGTTGGCCAGGCAGGGCTGGCAGGGCTGGGGTTGGCCAGGCAGGGCTGGCAGGGCAGGCGTTGGCCAGGCAGGGCTGGCAGGGCTGGGGTTGGCCAGGTAGAGCTGGCAGGGCTGGGGTTGGCCAGGCAGGGCTGGGCAGGGCTGGGGTTGGCTAGGCAGGGCTGGCAGGGCTGGGGTTGTCCAGGAAGGGCTGGCAGGGCAGGGGTTGGCCAGGCAGGGCTGGGCAGGGCTGTGGTTGGCCAGGCAGGGCTGGGCAGGGCTGGGGTTGGCCAGGCAGGGCTGGGCAGGGCTGGGGTTGGCCAGGCAGGGCTGGGCAGGGCTGGGGTTGGCCAGGCAGGGCTGGCAGGGCTGGGGTTGGCCAGGCAGGGCTGGCAGGGCAGGGGTTGGCCAGGCAGGGCTGGCAGGGCTGGGGTTGGCCAGGCAGGGCTGGCAGGGCAGGCGTTGGCCAGGCAGGGCTGGCAGGGCTGGGGTTGGCCAGGTAGAGCTGGCAGGGCTGGCCAGGCAGGGCTGGCAGGGCAGCGGTTGGCAGGGCAGGGGTTGGCCAGGCAGGGGTTGGCCAGGCAGGGCTGGCAGGGCAGGGATTGGCCAGGCAGGGCTGGCAGGGCAGGGCAGGGCAGGGCTGGCAGGGCAGAGCTGGCTGGGCAGGGCAGAGCTGGCAGGGCAGGCAGTGCAGCGCTGGCAGGGCAGGGCTGGCAGGGCAGGACTGGCAGGGCATGGCAGGGCTGGCAGGCCAGGCAGGGCAGGTCTGGCAGGGCAGGGGTTGGCCAGGCAGGGCTGGCAGGGAAGGGGTTGGCCAGGCAGGGCTGGCAGGGCAGGGCTGGCAGGGCAGGCAGGGCAGGGCTGGCAGGGCGGGGCATTGTGTGTGTGTGTGTGGGGGGGGGGGTGTGGGGGGGTGAGCCCTCCCCCCTTATCCCAGGTGGGGGGGGGTTCGGGGGTGTTCTGGGTCCGGCAGCCGCTGCGAGATGTCGTCACAGAACAACTGCGTGGCCACAGCTCAGGTCCCACTGCTCCCTGAGCTGCTACAGGAAGGGATGTGCTGTCACCCCTCCCAACCCACACACACACACACACCCACATCCCCCTCCCACACACACACACACCCCCACACACCACACACACCCCCCCCCAAACACACACACACCCCCACCCCCACAACCCACACCCCCCCCCACACACACACACCCACACACCCCCCCCCCACACACACACCCCTCCCCACATCCCCCCGCCCCCCACACACACACACCCACACAGGCCACACACACACACACACACCCCCACACACACACACACACACCCCCCCACACACACACACCCCACACACACCCCCCACACACACACACCCCCCCCACACACACACACACACATCCACACACACAGCCCACACACACACACACACACCCACACACACACACCCCCACACACCCACACACCCACACACACACCCCCCCACACCGCCCCCACACACACACCCCCTCACACACAAACAGGTCCCTGCAAGGGCCGGTCCCTGCAAGGGCCGGTCCCTGCAAGGGCCGGTCCCTGCAAGGGCCGGTCCCTGCAAGGGCCGGTCCCTGCAAGGGCCGGTCCCTGCAAGGGCCGGTCCCTGCAAGGGCCCACACAGAGCCCCCAGAGTGGAGAAGGCATATCAGTACAGGCCCAGCAGGGAATCTCGGGTCTGAATCTCTGGACCGTCCAGCCCTTTGGGACATGATCCCGGACGTGAAAGTCACTTTACAAATGTAATTTTGTTGTTGTTTTTATTGTTGTTTGTTTGTCAGCCTCCCCTCCAACCCCCCCCATTCGCAGGCTGCACCTTGGCTTCGGCCGGAGCTGAGCAGGGAGGGAGGAAGGCACGGCGGTGGGTCACCGTCAATTACTTCAGCCACACTGAGTGACAACAAAAACAACAAGATTCCATTTATAAAGCGCCTTTCACGTCAGGAGGACGTCCCAAGGCGCTGCACAGTTGGGTCATGACCCGAGCAGGGGGGAAATGGTCAGGGTGAGGGAAGGGAGGGAGCAAGGAGGGGGGAAATGATCAGGGTGAGGGGAGGGAAGGGACGGAGCTGTATGCACTTCAGCTCCATTGCAGTGAGGAATGCAGCAGCAACAGCCCTGCAATCTGAATATCTCCTCCTGAACCTCCTGCCTTCGCAGCGCCTTAATGTTCACCCAATTAATTTAATCAATTAATTCAAGGTAATTGGCAAAAGAAGGAGATGAGGGAGGAGACATTTTTTTTTACCCAGAGAGTTGTTAGGGTCTGGAATCTACTGCCTGAAAGGACGGTGCGAACAGATTCAGTCGCAACTTTCAAAAGGGAATTGGAGAGGTACTTGAAGAGGAAAAACTTGCAAGCGTATGGGGATAGAGCGGGGGAGTGGGACTGATTGGGTAGCTCTTCCAAAGAGCTGGCACAGGCATGATGGGCTGAATGGCCTCCTTCTGTGCTGTAATATTGATTCTATGATTCATCTGCAGGGACCTCACCTACACAACAACAGCTTGCATTTATAGGTCCAGCACATCTCCTGACGTGAAAGGCGCTATATTATATTAAAGGTCCCTGCAAGGGCCGGTCCCTGCAAGGGCCGGTCCCTGCAAGGGCCGGTCCCTGCAAGGGCCCGAGCAGGGGGGAAATGGTCAGGGTGAGGGAAGGGAGGGAGCAAGGAGGGGGGAAATGATCAGGGTGAGTGGAGGAAAGGGACGGAGCTGTATGCACTTCAGCTCCATTGCAGTGAGGAATGCAGCAGCAACAGCCCTGCAATCTGACTATCTCCTCCTGAACCTCCTGCCTTCGCAGCGCCTTAATGTTCACCCAATTAATTTAATCAATTAATTCAAGGTAATTGGCAAAAGAAGGAGATGAGGGAGGAGACATTTTTTTTTACCCAGAGAGTTGTTAGGGTCTGGAATCTACTGCCTGAAAGGACGGTGCGAACAGATTCAGTCGCAACTTTCAAAAGGGAATTGGAGAGGTACTTGAAGAGGAAAAACTTGCAAGCGTATGGGGATAGAGCGGGGGAGTGGGACTGATTGGGTAGCTCTTCCAAAGAGCTGGCACAGGCATGATGGGCTGAATGGCCTCCTTCTGTGCTGTAATATTGATTCTATGATTCATCTGCAGGGACCTCACCTACACAACAACAGCTTGCATTTATAGGTCCAGCACATCTCCTGACGTGAAAGGCGCTATATTAAATGCAAGGAGTATTATTCACTATAACGTAGTGACTGTGGAAATGAGTGATCACGTTTATGTGGGGGAAATGGGCCAGGAGCTCATTGTCTCTCCTCTAAGAGAGAGGAAGCACCCATACCACAAGAGAAGGAAACAGCAATGATCAGTTTTATTGACCAACATTGGATTTCTGCCAGTTACATTCAGGCAATTGCTGTCCCCACAATTATGAATCTGTTACTCAGCAAGCCTCTGTTAATTGCCTATAGTTCTCTTCCTCTATTTACCTTGGACTATTGACACTCCACATGACACTACGCAGCTTAATAATAATAATAATAATCCTTGCATTTGATATAGCGCTTTTCACGTCGGGAGGATGTCCCAAAGCGCTTCACAGAACACAATGTAAAGTGAATTGACTGTATATTTGTGGGCGAACGCGGCAGCCAATTGCGCACAGCAATGTCCCCCAATCAGTCGTAGATTGAAAATGACCAATTTATTATTGTTCTTGNTTTTTTGGAGGGATTATTATTAGGCTCTGTTTGGAGTAAGGAAACTTGCCCAAGGTTTCGCCCTGTGCCTGGAATTGAACTCAGGTCTCTCGCTTGCAAAACGAGTGCGCTAACCACTGAGCTACAGGACTCCAGCTTGCTGAATGTTTACAGTCTGAACACTTTCCAGTCTGTCCTTTCACACCTCCAATCATCAGTAATAAATAAAATAATAAATAAAGTAATAAATATAACAATAACCATATCCTTATACATCAGGAGCACATCTAACAGGATGTCTAACAGGAGAACTTTTGAAGTGTAGTGACTGTTTAATCTCTTAAACTCTCTGCCTCAATCCCTCCGTCTTGTCTCCTCTTTGCCCATCTTTCATTCACACCTGACGACTTTTCTCTTCGAATTGCCTTCGGTTACCTCCCCTCTCTTTCCAGCTCGGCTTCACACCACATCGCTGTTAAGCACTCCAAGACGCTACAGGGTACTGAAGGGTACTTTGTAAATATAAGTTGTTGCTGCTGTTGTTGTTGTTATCGGCCCTGTTGGCTCCAGGGATCTGGTTCATCGGCAGGCTCTGAAAGGGCAGACCAGTCACTGGGTGCAGGGAATTGTCCCATTCAGCTCCCATTAATCCTGCAAGCCAAAGCCCTAACGGGGTAGGGTGGTCCAAGCTGGACAAGCGGCAGGAAAGCTTGCCAGACAGTGATATCAATGGCAAGCTACGTGGCTTTAGCTGGTCAGACTCCAGCAGTTTCCCCAACGCACATTCTGGGGCCCCCAAGCCTCGGCTCTAGCCAATTTGCGCCTAATACTGTTGGGTAAGCAGGATGTGTCCTTCCAGGGAGAAAGAGCGCATTCCATTTCAGCAATCTATCTCTGGGATTTCCACGCGTAGGTGGGATGCACGGAATTCTCAGTTTGGTTTAAGCGTGGTGATGGGTTACCACACGTCAGGACACACGGCTGACCAAAAAAAAATAGTTGCAGGGCAGAAACAAGTCTGAAAGTCTTACAGTCAGGGCGATTTCAGTGTCAGTCACTCTCCCCGCTGTCAAGCCTGTGTCATTCCGTGACATTGATTGACTAATTAGCACAAATTGAATTTAACCCTCTGATGGTGAGAGGCTGGTCATCCCTCGGATATACGCTTGGAGCAGGAGTGAAGTTTGCCTCACCTCTTTCAAGACCCATCTCAAGACCCTCCTCTTCGACCCGTTTCTTTGGTCACCCTCCTACCCTTGGCCCTCCCCGCCCTGCTGACCCCAGCCACCAGCTGGGGTGCGGATCCCTAGGGCTTTAGTTTAATCAGATTAAGCCCCGGTCAGTCAGGATCATGGAGCCGTGTGCCAGCGAGGGGCGGTGGGGAGGGGTGGGGGGGGGCGTTGCTGGAGGGTGGGGGCAAATCAGCTGTTAATTTGGGGAAAATGATTAGTTATCAATTTCTGGACATTCACAAACCGGAATTCAGAGATCAATAAGAATAACTTCAGAACGGATTTGTCTTCGGGTGTAGTGACTGACTATGGGGTGTAGTGACTGTAACTCGGGGTATAGTGTCGCCTGGAGCAGCACTGGTTAAAGCTGAGCTTGGCTCAAGCTGGGGTGTGGGGGCTCTCTCTCTCTCTCTGGGCTACGCTGCTCTGAGAGGGCAGGAGACAAAGGGGCAGGGGCTGGGTAGGGCTGGGCAGGGCAGGGGTTGGCCAGGCAGGGCTGGGCAGGGCTGGGGTTGGCCAGGCAGGGCTGGCAGGGCTGGGGTTGTCCAGGAAGGGCTGGCAGGGCAGGGGTTGGCCAGGCAGGGCTGGGCAGGGCTGGGGTTGGCCAGGCAGGGCTGGGCAGGGCTGGGGTTGGCCAGGCAGGGCTGGGCAGGGCTGGGGTTGGCCAGGCAGGGCTGGGCAGGGCTGGCGTTGGCCAGGCAGGGCTGGCAGGGCTGGGGTTGGCCAGGCAGGGCTGGCAGGGCAGGGGTTGGCCAGGCAGGGCTGGCAGGGCTGGGGTTGGCCAGGCAGGGCTGGCAGGGCAGGCGTTGGCCAGGCAGGGCTGGCAGGGCTGGGGTTGGCCAGGTAGAGCTGGCAGGGCTGGGGTTGGCCAGGCAGGGCTGGCCAGGCAGGGCTGGCAGGGCAGGGGTTGGCAGGGCAGGGGTTGGCCAGGCAGGGGTTGGCCAGGCAGGACTGGCAGGGCAGGGATTGGCCAGGCAGGGCTAGCAGGGCAGGGCAGGGCTGGCAGGGCTAGGCAGGGCAGAGCTGGCTGGGCAGGGCAGAGCTGGAAGGTCAGGCAGTGCAGCGCTGGCAGGGCAGGGCTGGCAGGGCAGGACTGGCAGGGCATGGCAGGGCTGGCAGGCCAGGCAGGGCAGGTCTGGCAGGGCAGGGGTTGGCCAGGCAGGGCTGGCAGGGAAGGGGTTGGCCAGGCAGGGCTGTCAGGGCAGGGCTGGCAGGGCAGGCAGGGCAGGGCTGGCAGGGCTGGCAGGGCTGGCAGGGCGGGGCATTGTGTATGTGTGTGTGGGGGGGGGGGTGTGGGGGGGTGAGCCCTCCCCCCTTATCCCAGGTGGGGGGGGTTCGGGGGTGTTCTGGGTCCGGCAGCCGCTGCGAGACGTCGTCACAGAACAACTGCGTGGCCACAGCTCAGGTCCCACTGCTCCCTGAGCTGCTACAGGAAGGGATGTGCTGTCACCCCTCCCAACCCACACACACCCCCCCCCCACATCCCCCCCCCACGTACACACACACCCCACACACACCCCCCCCCCCAAACACACACACACCCCCACAACCCACACCCCCCCCCACACACCCACACACCCCCCCCCACACACACACACTCCTCCCCACATCCCCCCCCCCCCCACACCACACACCCACACACCCACACACACACACACACACCCACACACACCACACACACACCCACACACACACACACACACCCACACACACACACCACACATCCACACACACACCCACACACACACACACACCCCACACACACACCCCCCCACACCGCCCCACACACACACCCCCTCACACACACACCCACACACACCCACACACACCCACACACACGCCCACACACACCCACACACACACAAACACAGACAGAGGGACAGATACACACACACACACACGTCTCTCTCACTCATGGGGCTGCACCGAGTGCAGGAGGCGGGGGGGGGGGGGGGGGGGCGGCACCAGGCAATCCGCCCCGCCCCGCCACGCGCTCCCAGCCAATCACCCGCCCCGACCCGCCCCACCACGCCCTCCCTGCCACTCACCCCACCCCTGGGCCGGTCCCTGCAAGGGCCGGTCCCTGCAAGGGCCGGTCCCTGCAAGGGCCGGTCCCTGCAAGGGCCGGTCCCTGCAAGGGCCGGTCCCTGCAAGGGCCGGTCCCTGCAAGGGCCGGTCCCTGCAAGGGCCGGTCCCTGCAAGGGCCGGTCCCTGCAAGGGCCGGTCCCTGCAAGGGCCGGTCCCTGCAAGGGCCGGTCCCTGCAAGGGCCGGTCCCTGCAAGGGCCGGGTCCCTGCAAGGGCCGGTCCCTGCAAGGGCCGGTCCCTGCAAGGGCCGGTCCCTGCAAGGGCCGGTCCCTGCAAGGGCGGCCGGTCCCTGCAAGGGCCGGTCCCTGCAAGGGCCGGTCCCTGCAAGGGCCGGTCCCTGCAAGGGCCGGTCCCTGCAAGGGCCGGTCCCTGCAAGGGCCGGTCCCTGCAAGGGCCGGTCCCTGCAAGGGCCGGTCCCCCGGTCCTGCAAGGGCCGGTCCCTGCAAGGGCCGGTCCCTGCAAGGGCCGGTCCCTGCAAGGGCCGGTCCCTGCAAGGGCCGGTCCCTGCAAGGGCCGGTCCCTGCAAGGGCCGGTCCCTGCAAGGGCCGGTCCCTGCAAGGGCCGGTCCCTGCAAGGGCCGGTCCCTGCAAGGGCCGGTCCCTGCAAGGGCCGGTCCCTGCAAGGGCCGGTCCCTGCAAGGGCCGGTCCCTGCAAGGGCCGGTCCCTGCAAGGGCCGGTCCCTGCAAGGGCCGGTCCCTGCAAGGGCCGGTCCCTGCAAGGGCCGGTCCCTGCAAGGGCCGGTCCCTGCAAGGGCCGGTCCCTGCAAGGGCCGGTCCCTGCAAGGGCCGGTCCCTGCAAGGGCCGGTCCCTGCAAGGGCCGGTCCCTGCAAGGGCCGGTCCCTGCAAGGGCCGGTCCCTGCAAGGGCCGGTCCCTGCAAGGGCCGGTCCCTGCAAGGGCCGGTCCCTGCAAGGGCCGGTCCCTGCAAGGGCCGGTCCCTGCAAGGGCCGGTCCCTGCAAGGGCCGGTCCCTGCAAGGGCCGGTCCCTGCAAGGGCCGGTCCCTGCAAGGGCCGGTCCCTGCAAGGGCCGGTCCCTGCAAGGGCCGGTCCCTGCAAGGGCCGGTCCCTGCAAGGGCCGGTCCCTGCAAGGGCCGGTCCCTGCAAGGGCCGGTCCCTGCAAGGGCCGGTCCCTGCAAGGGCCGGTCCCTGCAAGGGCCGGTCCCTGCAAGGGCCGGTCCCTGCAAGGGCCGGTCCCTGCAAGGGCCGGTCCCTGCAAGGGCCGGTCCCTGCAAGGGCCCGAGCAGGGGGGAAATGGTCAGGGTGAGGGAAGGGAGGGAGCAAGGAGGGGGGAAATGATCAGGGTGAGTGGAGGGAAGGGACGGAGCTGTATGCACTTCAGCTCCATTGCAGTGAGGAATGCAGCAGCAACAGCCCTGCAATCTGACTATCTCCTCCTGAACCTCCTGCCTTCGCAGCGCCTTAATGTTCACCCAATTAATTTAATCAATTAATTCAAGGTAATTGGCAAAAGAAGGAGATGAGGGAGGAGACATTTTTTTTTACCCAGAGAGTTGTTAGGGTCTGGAATCTACTGCCTGAAAGGACGGTGCGAACAGATTCAGTCGCAACTTTCAAAAGGGAATTGGAGAGGTACTTGAAGAGGAAAAACTTGCAAGCGTATGGGGATAGAGCGGGGGAGTGGGACTGATTGGGTAGCTCTTCCAAAGAGCTGGCACAGGCATGATGGGCTGAATGGCCTCCTTCTGTGCTGTAATATTGATTCTATGATTCATCTGCAGGGACCTCACCTACACAACAACAGCTTGCATTTATAGGTCCAGCACATCTCCTGACGTGAAAGGCGCTATATTAAATGCAAGGAGTATTATTCACTATAACGTAGTGACTGTGGAAATGAGTGATCACGTTTATGTGGGGGAAATGGGCCAGGAGCTCATTGTCTCTCCTCTAAGAGAGAGGAAGCACCCATACCACAAGAGAAGGAAACAGCAATGATCAGTTTTATTGACCAACATTGGATTTCTGCCAGTTACATTCAGGCAATTGCTGTCCCCACAATTATGAATCTGTTACTCAGCAAGCCTCTGTTAATTGCCTATAGTTCTCTTCCTCTATTTACCTTGGACTATTGACACTCCACATGACACTACGCAGCTTAATAATAATAATAATAATCCTTGCATTTGATATAGCGCTTTTCACGTCGGGAGGATGTCCCAAAGCGCTTCACAGAACACAATGTAAAGTGAATTGACTGTATATTTGTGGGCGAACGCGGCAGCCAATTGCGCACAGCAATGTCCCCCAATCAGTCGTAGATTGAAAATGACCAATTTATTATTGTTCTTGNTTTTTTGGAGGGATTATTATTAGGCTCTGTTTGGAGTAAGGAAACTTGCCCAAGGTTTCGCCCTGTGCCTGGAATTGAACTCAGGTCTCTCGCTTGCAAAACGAGTGCGCTAACCACTGAGCTACAGGACTCCAGCTTGCTGAATGTTTACAGTCTGAACACTTTCCAGTCTGTCCTTTCACACCTCCAATCATCAGTAATAAATAAAATAATAAATAAAGTAATAAATATAACAATAACCATATCCTTATACATCAGGAGCACATCTAACAGGATGTCTAACAGGAGAACTTTTGAAGTGTAGTGACTGTTTAATCTCTTAAACTCTCTGCCTCAATCCCTCCGTCTTGTCTCCTCTTTGCCCATCTTTCATTCACACCTGACGACTTTTCTCTTCGATATGCCTTCGGTTACCTCCCCTCTCTTTCCAGCTCGGCTTCACACCACATCGCTGTTAAGCACTCCAAGACGCTACAGGGTACTGAAGGGTACTTTGTAAATATAAGTTGTTGCTGCTGTTGTTGTTGTTATCGGCCCTGTTGGCTCCAGGGATCTGGTTCATCGGCAGGCTCTGAAAGGGCAGACCAGTCACTGGGTGCAGGGAATTGTCCCATTCAGCTCCCATTAATCCTGCAAGCCAAAGCCCTAACGGGGTAGGGTGGTCCAAGCTGGACAAGCGGCAGGAAAGCTTGCCAGACAGTGATATCAATGGCAAGCTACGTGGCTTTAGCTGGTCAGACTCCAGCAGTTTCCCCAACGCACATTCTGGGGCCCCCAAGCCTCGGCTCGAGCCAATTTGCGCCTAATACTGTTGGGTAAGCAGGATGTGTCCTTCCAGGGAGAAAGAGCGCATTCCATTTCAGCAATCTATCTCTGGGATTTCCACGCGTAGGTGGGATGCACGGAATTCTCAGTTTGGTTTAAGCGTGGTGATGGGTTACCACACGTCAGGACACACGGCTGACCAAAAAAAAATAGTTGCAGGGCAGAAACAAGTCTGAAAGTCTTACAGTCAGGGCGATTTCAGTGTCAGTCACTCTCCCCGCTGTCAAGCCTGTGTCATTCCGTGACATTGATTGACTAATTAGCACAAATTGAATTTAACCCTCTGATGGTGAGAGGCTGGTCATCCCTCGGATATACGCTTGGAGCAGGAGTGAAGTTTGCCTCACCTCTTTCAAGACCCATCTCAAGACCCTCCTCTTCGACCCGTTTCTTTGGTCACCCTCCTACCCTTGGCCCTCCCCGCCCTGCTGACCCCAGCCACCAGCTGGGGTGCGGATCCCTAGGGCTTTAGTTTAATCAGATTAAGCCCCGGTCAGTCAGGATCATGGAGCCGTGTGCCAGCGAGGGGCGGTGGGGAGGGGGGGGGGGGGGGGGGGGGGGGCGTTGCTGGAGGGTGAGGGCAAATCAGCTGTTAATTTGGGGAAAATGATTAGTTATCAATTTCTGGACATTCACAAACCGGAATTCAGAGATCAATAAGAATAACTTCAGAACGGATTTGTCTTCGGGTGTAGTGACTGACTATGGGGTGTAGTGACTGTAACTCGGGGTATAGTGTCGCCTGGAGCAGCACTGGTTAAAGCTGAGCTTGGCTCAAGCTGGGGTGTGGGGGCTCTCTCTCTCTCTCTGGGCTACGCTGCTCTGAGAGGGCAGGAGACAAAGGGGCAGGGGCTGGGTAGGGCTGGGCAGGGCAGGGGTTGGCCAGGCAGGGCTGGGCAGGGCTGGGGTTGGCCAGGCAGGGCTGGCAGGGCTGGGGTTGTCCAGGAAGGGCTGGCAGGGCAGGGGTTGGCCAGGCAGGGCTGGGCAGGGCTGGGGTTGGCCAGGCAGGGCTGGGCAGGGCTGGGGTTTGCCAGGCAGGGCTGGGCAGGGCTGGGTTTGGCCAGGCAGGGCTGGCAGGGCTGGGGTTGGCCAGGCAGGGCTGGCAGGGCAGGGGTTGGCCAGGCAGGGCTGGCAGGGCTGGGGTTGGCCAGGCAGGGCTGGCAGGGCAGGCGTTGGCCAGGCAGGGCTGGCAGGGCTGGGGTTGGCCAGGTAGAGCTGGCAGGGCTGGGGTTGGCCAGGCAGGGCTGGGCAGGGCTGGGGTTGGCTAGGCAGGGCTGGCAGGGCTGGGGTTGTCCAGGAAGGGCTGGCAGGGCAGGGGTTGGCCAGGCAGGGCTGGGCAGGGCTGTGGTTGGCCAGGCAGGGCTGGGCAGGGCTGGGGTTGGCCAGGCAGGGCTGGGCAGGGCTGGGGTTGGCCAGGCAGGGCTGGGCAGGGCTGGGGTTGGCCAGGCAGGGCTGGCAGGGCTGGGGTTGGCCAGGCAGGGCTGGCAGGGCAGGGGTTGGCCAGGCAGGGCTGGCAGGGCTGGGGTTGGCCAGGCAGGGCTGGCAGGGCAGGCGTTGGCCAGGCAGGGCTGGCAGGGCTGGGGTTGGCCAGGTAGAGCTGGCAGGGCTGGCCAGGCAGGGCTGGCAGGGCAGCGGTTGGCAGGGCAGGGGTTGGCCAGGCAGGGGTTGGCCAGGCAGGGCTGGCAGGGCAGGGATTGGCCAGGCAGGGCTGGCAGGGCAGGGCAGGGCAGGGCTGGCAGGGCAGAGCTGGCTGGGCAGGGCAGAGCTGGCAGGGCAGGCAGTGCAGCGCTGGCAGGGCAGGGCTGGCAGGGCAGGACTGGCAGGGCATGGCAGGGCTGGCAGGCCAGGCAGGGCAGGTCTGGCAGGGCAGGGGTTGGCCAGGCAGGGCTGGCAGGGAAGGGGTTGGCCAGGCAGGGCTGGCAGGGCAGGGCTGGCAGGGCAGGCAGGGCAGGGCTGGCAGGGCGGGGCATTGTGTGTGTGTGTGTGGGGGGGGGGGGGTGGGGGGGGTGAGCCCTCCCCCCTTATCCCAGGTGTGGGGGGTTCGGGGGTGTTCTGGGTCCGGCAGCCGCTGCGAGATGTCGTCACAGAACAACTGCGTGGCCACAGCTCAGGTCCCACTGCTCCCTGAGCTGCTACAGGAAGGGATGTGCTGTCACCCCTCCCAACCCACACACACACACACACCCACATCCCCCTCCCACACACACACACACCCCCACACACCACACACACCCCCCCCCAAACACACACACACCCCCACCCCCACAACCCACACCCCCCCCCACACACACACACCCACACACCCCCCCCCACACACACACCCCTCCCCACATCCCCCCGCCCCCCACACACACACACCCACACAGGCCACACACACACACACACACCCCCACACACACACACACACACCCCCCCACACACACACACCCCACACACACCCCCACACACACACACCCCCCCCCACACACACACACACACATCCACACACACAGCCCACACACACACACACACACCCACACACACACACCCCCACACACCCACACACCCACACACACACCCCCCCACACCGCCCCCACACACACACCCCCTCACACACAAACAGGTCCCTGCAAGGGCCGGTCCCTGCAAGGGCCGGTCCCTGCAAGGGCCGGTCCCTGCAAGGGCCGGTCCCTGCAAGGGCCGGTCCCTGCAAGGGCCGGTCCCTGCAAGGGCCCACACAGAGCCCCCAGAGTGGAGAAGGCATATCAGTACAGGCCCAGCAGGGAATCTCGGGTCTGAATCTCTGGACCGTCCAGCCCTTTGGGACATGATCCCGGACGTGAAAGTCACTTTACAAATGTAATTTTGTTGTTGTTTTTATTGTTGTTTGTTTGTCAGCCTCCCCTCCAACCCCCCCCATTCGCAGGCTGCACCTTGGCTTCGGCCGGAGCTGAGCAGGGAGGGAGGAAGGCACGGCGGTGGGTCACCGTCAATTACTTCAGCCACACTGAGTGACAACAAAAACAACAAGATTCCATTTATAAAGCGCCTTTCACGTCAGGAGGACGTCCCAAGGCGCTGCACAGTTGGGTCATGACCCGAGCAGGGGGGAAATGGTCAGGGTGAGGGAAGGGAGGGAGCAAGGAGGGGGGAAATGATCAGGGTGAGGGGAGGGAAGGGACGGAGCTGTATGCACTTCAGCTCCATTGCAGTGAGGAATGCAGCAGCAACAGCCCTGCAATCTGAATATCTCCTCCTGAACCTCCTGCCTTCGCAGCGCCTTAATGTTCACCCAATTAATTTAATCAATTAATTCAAGGTAATTGGCAAAAGAAGGAGATGAGGGAGGAGACATTTTTTTTTACCCAGAGAGTTGTTAGGGTCTGGAATCTACTGCCTGAAAGGACGGTGCGAACAGATTCAGTCGCAACTTTCAAAAGGGAATTGGAGAGGTACTTGAAGAGGAAAAACTTGCAAGCGTATGGGGATAGAGCGGGGGAGTGGGACTGATTGGGTAGCTCTTCCAAAGAGCTGGCACAGGCATGATGGGCTGAATGGCCTCCTTCTGTGCTGTAATATTGATTCTATGATTCATCTGCAGGGACCTCACCTACACAACAACAGCTTGCATTTATAGGTCCAGCACATCTCCTGACGTGAAAGGCGCTATATTATATTAAAGGTCCCTGCAAGGGCCGGTCCCTGCAAGGGCCGGTCCCTGCAAGGGCCGGTCCCTGCAAGGGCCCGAGCAGGGGGGAAATGGTCAGGGTGAGGGAAGGGAGGGAGCAAGGAGGGGGGAAATGATCAGGGTGAGTGGAGGAAAGGGACGGAGCTGTATGCACTTCAGCTCCATTGCAGTGAGGAATGCAGCAGCAACAGCCCTGCAATCTGACTATCTCCTCCTGAACCTGCTGCCTTCGCAGCGCCTTAATGTTCACCCAATTAATTTAATCAATTAATTCAAGGTAATTGGCAAAAGAAGGAGATGAGGGAGGAGACATTTTTTTTTACCCAGAGAGTTGTTAGGGTCTGGAATCTACTGCCTGAAAGGACGGTGCGAACAGATTCAGTCGCAACTTTCAAAAGGGAATTGGAGAGGTACTTGAAGAGGAAAAACTTGCAAGCGTATGGGGATAGAGCGGGGGAGTGGGACTGATTGGGTAGCTCTTCCAAAGAGCTGGCACAGGCATGATGGGCTGAATGGCCTCCTTCTGTGCTGTAATATTGATTCTATGATTCATCTGCAGGGACCTCACCTACACAACAACAGCTTGCATTTATAGGTCCAGCACATCTCCTGACGTGAAAGGCGCTATATTAAATGCAAGGAGTATTATTCACTATAACGTAGTGACTGTGGAAATGAGTGATCACGTTTATGTGGGGGAAATGGGCCAGGAGCTCATTGTCTCTCCTCTAAGAGAGAGGAAGCACCCATACCACAAGAGAAGGAAACAGCAATGATCAGTTTTATTGACCAACATTGGATTTCTGCCAGTTACATTCAGGCAATTGCTGTCCCCACAATTATGAATCTGTTACTCAGCAAGCCTCTGTTAATTGCCTATAGTTCTCTTCCTCTATTTACCTTGGACTATTGACACTCCACATGACACTACGCAGCTTAATAATAATAATAATAATCCTTGCATTTGATATAGCGCTTTTCACGTCGGGAGGATGTCCCAAAGCGCTTCACAGAACACAATGTAAAGTGAATTGACTGTATATTTGTGGGCGAACGCGGCAGCCAATTGCGCACAGCAATGTCCCCCAATCAGTCGTAGATTGAAAATGACCAATTTATTATTGTTCTTGTTTTTTTGGAGGGATTATTATTAGGCTCTGTTTGGAGTAAGGAAACTTGCCCAAGGTTTCGCCCTGTGCCTGGAATTGAACTCAGGTCTCTCGCTTGCAAAACGAGTGCGCTAACCACTGAGCTACAGGACTCCAGCTTGCTGAATGTTTTCAGTCTGAACACTTTCCAGTCTGTCCTTTCACACCTCCAATCATCAGTAATAAATAAAATAATAAATAAAGTAATAAATATAACAATAACCATATCCTTATACATCAGGAGCACATCTAACAGGATGTCTAACAGGAGAACTTTTGAAGTGTAGTGACTGTTTAATCTCTTAAACTCTCTGCCTCAATCCCTCCGTCTTGTCTCCTCTTTGCCCATCTTTCATTCACACCTGACGACTTTTCTCTTCGAATTGCCTTCGGTTACCTCCCCTCTCTTTCCAGCTCGGCTTCACACCACATCGCTGTTAAGCACTCCAAGACGCTACAGGGTACTGAAGGGTACTTTGTAAATATAAGTTGTTGCTGCTGTTGTTGTTGTTATCGGCCCTGTTGGCTCCAGGGATCTGGTTCATCGGCAGGCTCTGAAAGGGCAGACCAGTCACTGGGTGCAGGGAATTGTCCCATTCAGCTCCCATTAATCCTGCAAGCCAAAGCCCAAACGGGGTAGGGTGGTCCAAGCTGGACAAGCGGCAGGAAAGCTTGCCAGACAGTGATATCAATGGCAAACTACGTGGCTTTAGCTGGTCAGACTCCAGCAGTTTCCCCAACGCACATTCTGGGGCCCCCAAGCCTCGGCTCTAGCCAATTTGCGCCTAATACTGTTGGGTAAGCAGGATGTGTCCTTCCAGGGAGAAAGAGCGCATTCCATTTCAGCAATCTATCTCTGGGATTTCCACGCGTAGGTGGGATGCACGGAATTCTCAGTTTGGTTTAAGCGTGGTGATGGGTTACCACACGTCAGGACACACGGCTGACCAAAAAAAAATAGTTGCAGGGCAGAAACAAGTCTGAAAGTCTTACAGTCAGGGCGATTTCAGTGTCAGTCACTCTCCCCGCTGTCAAGCCTGTGTCATTCCGTGACATTGATTGACTAATTAGCACAAATTGAATTTAACCCTCTGATGGTGAGAGGCTGGTCATCCCTCGGATATACGCTTGGAGCAGGAGTGAAGTTTGCCTCACCTCTTTCAAGACCCATCTCAAGACCCTCCTCTTCGACCCGTTTCTTTGGTCACCCTCCTACCCTTGGCCCTCCCCGCCCTGCTGACCCCAGCCACCAGCTGGGGTGCGGATCCCTAGGGCTTTAGTTTAATCAGATTAAGCCCCGGTCAGTCAGGATCATGGAGCCGTGTGCCAGCGAGGGGCGGTGGGGAGGGTGGGGGGGGCGTTGCTGGAGGGTGGGGGCAAATCAGCTGTTAATTTGGGGAAAATGATTAGTTATCAATTTCTGGACATTCACAAACCGGAATTCAGAGATCAATAAGAATAACTTCAGAACGGATTTGTCTTCGGGTGTAGTGACTGACTATGGGGTGTAGTGACTGTAACTCGGGGTATAGTGTCGCCTGGAGCAGCACTGGTTAAAGCTGAGCTTGGCTCAAGCTGGGGTGTGGGGGCTCTCTCTCTCTCTCTGGGCTACGCTGCTCTGAGAGGGCAGGAGACAAAGGGGCAGGGGCTGGGTAGGGCTTGGGCAGGGCAGGGGTTGGCCAGGCAGGGCTGGGCAGGGCTGGGGTTGGCCGGGCAGGCAGGGCTGGCAGGGCTGGGGTTGTCCAGGAAGGGCTGGCAGGGCAGGGGTTGGCCAGGCAGGGCTGGGCAGGGCTGGGGTTGGCCAGGCAGGGCTGGGCAGGGCTGGGGTTGGCCAGGCAGGGCTGGGCAGGGCTGGGGTTGGCCAGGCAGGGCTGGGCAGGGCTGGCGTTGGCCAGGCAGGGCTGGCAGGGCTGGGGTTGGCCAGGCAGGGCTGGCAGGGCAGGGGTTGGCCAGGCAGGGCTGGCAGGGCTGGGGTTGGCCAGGCAGGGCTGGCAGGGCAGGCGTTGGCCAGGCAGGGCTGGCAGGGCTGGGGTTGGCCAGGTAGAGCTGGCAGGGCTGGGGTTGGCCAGGCAGGGCTGGCCAGGCAGGGCTGGCAGGGCAGGGGTTGGCAGGGCAGGGGATGGCCAGGCAGGGGTTGGCCAGGCAGGACTGGCAGGGCAGGGATTGGCCAGGCAGGGCTAGCAGGGCAGGGCAGGGCTGGCAGGGCTAGGCAGGGCAGAGCTGGCTGGGCAGGGCAGAGCTGGAAGGTCAGGCAGTGCAGCGCTGGCAGGGCAGGGCTGGCAGGGCAGGACTGGCAGGGCATGGCAGGGCTGGCAGGCCAGGCAGGGCAGGTCTGGCAGGGCAGGGGTTGGCCAGGCAGGGCTGGCAGGGAAGGGGTTGGCCAGGCAGGGCTGTCAGGGCAGGGCTGGCAGGGCAGGCAGGGCAGGGCTGGCAGGGGCAGGGCTGGCAGGGCGGGGCATTGTGTGTGTGTGTGTGGGGGGGGGGGGTGTGGGGGGGGTGAGCCCTCCCCCCTTATCCCAGGTGGGGGGGGTTCGGGGGTGTTCTGGGTCCGGCAGCCGCTGCGAGACGTCGTCACAGAACAACTGCGTGGCCACAGCTCAGGTCCCACTGCTCCCTGAGCTGCTACAGGAAGGGATGTGCTGTCACCCCTCCCAACCCACACACACCCCCCCCCCCACATCCCCCCCCCACGTACACACACACCCCACACACACCCCCCCCCCCAAACACACACACACCCCCACAACCCACACCCCCCCCCCACACACCCACACACCCCCCCCCACACACGCACACTCCTCCCCACATCCCCCCCCCCCCACACACACACACACCCACACAGCCCACACACACACACACACACCCACACACACACACACACACCCACACACACACACACACACCCACACACACACACACACATCCACACACACGCCCACACACACACACACACCCACACACACACACCCCCACACACACACCCCCCCCACACCGCCCCACACACACACCCCCTCACACACACACCCACACACACCCACACACACGCCCACACACACCCACACACACACAAACACAGACAGAGGGACAGATACACACACACACACACGTCTCTCTCACTCATGGGGCTGCACCGAGTGCAGGAGGCGGGGGGGGGGGGGGGGGGGCGGCACCAGGCAATCCGCCCCGCCCCGCCACGCGCTCCCAGCCAATCACCCGCCCCGACCCGCCCCACCACGCCCTCCCTGCCACTCACCCCACCCCTGGGCCGGTCCCTGCAAGGGCCGGTCCCTGCAAGGGCCGGTCCCTGCAAGGGCCGGTCCCTGCAAGGGCCGGTCCCTGCAAGGGCCGGTCCCTGCAAGGGCCGGTCCCTGCAAGGGCCGGTCCCTGCAAGGGCCGGTCCCTGCAAGGGCCGGTCCCTGCAAGGGCCGGTCCCTGCAAGGGCCGGTCCCTGCAAGGGCCGGTCCCTGCAAGGGCCGGTCCCTGCAAGGGCCGGTCCCTGCAAGGGCCGGTCCCTGCAAGGGCCGGTCCCTGCAAGGGCCGGTCCCTGCAAGGGCCGTTCCCTGCAAGGGCCGGTCCCTGCAAGGGCCGGTCCCTGCAAGGGCCGGTCCCTGCAAGGGCCGGTCCCTGCAAGGGCCGGTCCCTGCAAGGGCCGGTCCCTGCAAGGGCCGGTCCCTGCAAGGGCCGGTCCCTGCAAGGGCCGGTCCCTGCAAGGGCCGGTCCCTGCAAGGGCCGGTCCCTGCAAGGGCCGGTCCCTGCAAGGGCCGGTCCCTGCAAGGGCCGGTCCCTGCAAGGGCCGGTCCCTGCAAGGGCCGGTCCCTGCAAGGGCCGGTCCCTGCAAGGGCCGGTCCCTGCAAGGGCCGGTCCCTGCAAGGGCCGGTCCCTGCAAGGGCCGGTCCCTGCAAGGGCCGGTCCCTGCAAGGGCCGGTCCCTGCAAGGGCCGGTCCCTGCAAGGGCCGGTCCCTGCAAGGGCCGGTCCCTGCAAGGGCCGGTCCCTGCAAGGGCCGGTCCCTGCAAGGGCCGGTCCCTGCAAGGGCCGGTCCCTGCAAGGGCCGGTCCCTGCAAGGGCCGGTCCCTGCAAGGGCCGGTCCCTGCAAGGGCCGGTCCCTGCAAGGGCCGGTCCCTGCAAGGGCCGGTCCCTGCAAGGGCCGGTCCCTGCAAGGGCCGGTCCCTGCAAGGGCCGGTCCCTGCAAGGGCCGGTCCCTGCAAGGGCCGGTCCCTGCAAGGGCCGGTCCCTGCAAGGGCCGGTCCCTGCAAGGGCCGGTCCCTGCAAGGGCCGGTCCCTGCAAGGGCCGGTCCCTGCAAGGGCCGGTCCCTGCAAGGGCCGGTCCCTGCAAGGGCCGGTCCCTGCAAGGGCCGGTCCCTGCAAGGGCCGGTCCCTGCAAGGGCCGGTCCCTGCAAGGGCCGGTCCCTGCAAGGGCCGGTCCCTGCAAGGGCCGGTCCCTGCAAGGGCCGGTCCCTGCAAGGGCCGGTCCCTGCAAGGGCCGGTCCCTGCAAGGGCCGGTCCCTGCAAGGGCCGGTCCCTGCAAGGGCCGGTCCCTGCAAGGGCCGGTCCCTGCAAGGGCCGGTCCCTGCAAGGGCCGGTCCCTGCAAGGGCCGGTCCCTGCAAGGGCCGGTCCCTGCAAGGGCCGGTCCCTGCAAGGGCCGGTCCCTGCAAGGGCCGGTCCCTGCAAGGGCCGGTCCCTGCAAGGGCCGGTCCCTGCAAGGGCCGGTCCCTGCAAGGGCCGGTCCCTGCAAGGGCCGGTCCCTGCAAGGGCCGGTCCCTGCAAGGGCCGGTCCCTGCAAGGGCCGGTCCCTGCAAGGGCCGGTCCCTGCAAGGGCCGGTCCCTGCAAGGGCCGGTCCCTGCAAGGGCCGGTCCCTGCAAGGGCCGGTCCCTGCAAGGGCCGGTCCCTGCAAGGGCCGGTCCCTGCAAGGGCCGGTCCCTGCAAGGGCCGGTCCCTGCAAGGG
>NW_024705816.1:0-22940 GCF_018977255.1 Callorhinchus milii | reverse complement strand
AGTGTGAGTGTGTGTGAGTGAGTGTGTGTGAGTGTGTGTGAGTGTGTGTGTGAGTGAGTGAGTGTGAGTGTGTGTGTGAGTGAGTGTGAGTGTGTGTGTGTGTGAGTGAGTGAGTGTGAGTGTGTGTGAGTGTGTGTGTGTGTGAGTGAGTGAGTGTGAGTGAGTGAGTGTGTGTGAGTGAGTGTGAGTGAGTGAGTGTGTGTGAGTGTGTGTGTGTGTGTGTGAGTGAGTGAGTGTGAGTGTGTGTGAGTGTGTGTGTGTGTGTGTGAGTGAGTGAGTGAGTGTGAGTGTGTCACTGTTGATCTGATGTTCAGGTGACTCCGGAAGTTAAGGCTAAAGGTGAACCTCAGTGTTTGGATCGTTTGACGATGAAGAAGTTGGTTCAGTGGCTCCACCTGAGGGCTCCGGCGGCCAACATCATGTGTCTGCTCGGCGCGCAGGTCAGTGGGGGGGGGGCACCGGAGTGGGGGGCGGTCAGTGGGGGGGGGGGGGCACGGTCAGTGGGGGGGGGGGGGCACCGGTCAGTGGGGGGGGGGGGCACCGGTCAGTGGGGGGGGGGGGGCACCGGTCATGGGGGGGCACCGGTCAGTGGGGGCACCGGTCAGTGGGGGGGGGGCACCGGTCAGTGGGGGGGCACACACACTCACTCACACACACACACTCACTCACACACACACTCACTCACACACTCACACACTCACACACACTCACTCACACACACTCACTCACACACACACTCACACTCACTCACACACACTCACACACACACACTCACACACACTCACACTCACTCACTCACACACACACACACTCACACTCACTCACTCACACACTCACACTCACTCACTCACACACACACTCACACACACACACTCACTCACACACACTCACTCACACACACACACTCACTCACACACACACTCACTCACTCACTCACACACACTCACACACACTCACTCACACACACTCACTCACACACACTCACTCACACTTACACACACTCACTCACACTCACACACACACACTCACACACTCACACACACTCACACACACACACTCACACAGACTCACAAACACACACGCACACAGACACACACACTCACACACACTCTCACACACACACTCACACACACACACTCACACACACTCACACTCACTCACACTCATTCACACACTCTCACTCACTCACACACACTCACACAGAGACACACACACACTCACAGAGACACACACACTCACACACACACACACAAACACTCAAACACACTCACACACACTCACTCACACACACTCACACACACACTCACACACACAGAACACACACTCACACACACAGACACACTCATACAGACACTCACACACACACACAGACACACACAGAGACACACACACAGACACACACAGACACTCACTCACACACACTCACTCACACACACACACACACACACTCACACACACACACTCACTCACACACACACACTCACTCACACACACTCACACACACACACTCACTCACACACACACGCACACAGAGACACACACACTCACACACACACTCAAACTCACACACACACACTCAAACTCACACACTCAAACACACACACACTCACACACAACACACACACACTCACACACAGACACACACACAGACACACACACACACACAGACACACACACACAGACACACACACACAACCCCCACCTACATGGAGTGACACTTATCACTCACCAGTTTCTGTACCAGTGACTTCTTTCTATTCAGCAGTCGACTCCACAGAGTGAGATCAGCCGGACTCGGGGCAGAGCGACGCTGTAATTCAGACCTGTGATCAGCCGAGTGTCTGACACACACACACACACACACACACACACGAGATAACCCATCACTGTGATCAGCCGAGTGTCTGACACACACACACACACACGAGATAACCCGTCACCGTGATCAGCCGAGTGTCTGACACACATACACACACACACACGAGATAACCCATCACTGTGATCAGCCGAGTGTCTGACACACACACACACACACACACGAGATAACCCATCACTGTGATCAGCCGAGTGTCTGACACACACACACACACACACACGAGATAACCCATCACTGTGATCAGCCGAGTGTCTGACACACACACACACACACACACGAGATAACCCATCACTGTGATCAGCCGAGTGTCTGACACACACACACACACACACACGAGATAACCCATCACTGTGATCAGCCGAGTGTCTGACACACATACACACACACACACGAGATAACCCGTCACCGTGATCAGCCGAGTGTCTGACACACATACACACACACACACGAGATAACCCGTCACCGTGATCAGCCGGAGCTCGGACCTGTCTCGCTCTCACTGGTACACGTTTGCTACGCTGACTCCGGCTGTTATATTTGGCTAATTGGTATTCGTCAAACTCTTTAAACTTGTCTGCGAGAGAACGGCGAAGGCAGTTGGGAAACGGAGCCAAGCGTCTGGTTTCCATCTGACACAGACTCTGTACAGGGAGACAGAGAGAGTCAGTACACAGCTACACTACAGAGACTGAGAGACAGAGAGAGAGAGAGACTGAGAAAGCGTGAGAGAGACACACAGAGAGAGAGTGACAGAGAGAGACAGAGAGTGAGAGTGACAGAGAGAGAGACAGAGACAGTGAGAGTGACAGAGACTGAGAGAGACAGTGACTGAGAGAGTGAGAGAGACAGAGAGATGAAGAAAGTGAGAGAGAGAGTGACAGAGAGAGAGAGAGACAGAGAAAGAGAATGACAGAGAGAGAGAGAGACTGAGAGACAGACGAGAGAGACAGACACAGAGAGACCCACAGACAGAGAGAGACAGACAGACTGAGAGAGACCCACAGACTGAGAGAGACAGACAGACTGAGAGAGACCCACAGACTGAGAGAGACCCACAGACAGAGAGAGACAGACAGACAGAGAGAGACAGACAGACAGAGAGAGACCCACAGACTGAGAGAGACCCACAGACAGAGAGAGACAGACAGACAGAGAGAGACAGACAGACAGACTGAGAGAGATCCACAGACAGAGACCCACAGACAGAGACCCACAGACAGAGAGAGACAGACAGACAGACAGAGAGAGACAGACTGAGAGAGACCCACAGACAGAGAGAGACAGACAGACAGAGAGAGACAGACAGACAGAGAGAGACCCACAGACAGAGAGAGACAGACAGACTGAGAGAGACCCACAGACAGAGAGAGACAGACAGACAGACAGAGAGAGACAGACAGACAGAGAGAGACAGACAGACAGAGAGAGACAGACAGACAGAGAGAGACAGACAGACTGAGAGAGACAGACAGACAGAGAGAGACAGACAGACAGAGAGAGACAGACAGACTGAGAGAGACAGACAGACAGAGAGAGACCCACAGACAGAGAGAGACCCACAGACAGAGGGAGACAGACAGACAGAGAGAGACAGACAGACTGAGAGAGACAGACAGACAGAGAGAGACCCACAGACAGAGAGAGACAGACAGACTGAGAGAGACCCACAGACAGAGAGAGACAGGCAGACTGAGAGAGTGAGGGGGGAGGGGGGGATGTAGGGGAGGGGGCTGTAGGGGGAGTGTGTTGTAGAGGGGAAGGGGGTGGAGGGGGTGTAGGAGGGAGAGGGGTGTAGGAGGGAGGGGGCGTGTAGTGGGGAGGGGTGGTGTAGGGGGAGGGGGGTGTAGGGGGAGGGGGGTGTAGGTGTAGGGGGGAGGGGTGGGGGAGGGGGAGGGGTGGGGGAGGGGGGAGGGGGCTGGAGGGGGATGGTGGTGGAGGGGGGAGGGGGGAGGGGTGGTGTAGGGTGGAGGGGGAGGGGTGGGGGAGGGGGGAGGGTGGGGGAGGGGTGGGGGAGGGGGGTGTAGGGGGGAGGGGTGGTGCAGGGGGATAGGGAGGAGGGGGGTAGGGAGGAGGGGTGGGATAGTGGGGAGGGGGAGTAGGGGGGAGGGAAGGCAGAGCGGTGTGAGGGAGACCAAAGGCACGGACGAAGAGAAGGGTCTTGAGACGGCCTTGAAGGAGGTGAGGGAAAGCGAGGCCAAGGGACCGTGGGATGGAGTTCCAGAGTGTGGGGGCAGAGAGGCTGAAAGCCCGGACACCGATGGTAGGGTGGGGCGGGCGGGAGACATGGAGCAGCCGGAGACCGCTGAACGAGGGAGTGGGCAGGTTGTTAGGGAGTCAGAGGTAGGAGGGGGCGAGGCCATGGATGGCCTTAAAGGTGAGGACGAGGATCTTGAACTTGATCCTCTGGGGGATGGGGAGCCAGTGGAGTGGGCGAGGGTGGGAGTGATAGAGTCGGGCGAGGGTGGGAGTGATGGGGTCGCGGAGCCCGGTGTGTGAGAGTACACGAGCTGCAGAGTTTCGGATGATCTGCAGGATGTGAAGGGAAGAGTTGGAAAGGCCGATGAGGACGGAGTTTCCATAATCGAGCCTTGATGTGACGAATGTGTGGGTGAGGGTTTGGGGGCCTGAGGGGTGAGGCAGTGGCGGAGTCTGGCAATGTTGCGGAGGTGGTGGTAGGCAGTGCCGGTCATGGCGCGGATGTTGGGGAGAAAGGACAGTTCAGGGTCGAACAAGACACCCGGGTTCCTGACTGGCGCAGTGAGGTTGAGTGTGCAGCTGTGGAGGCTGATGCTGCCAGTGCCCGAGGTGCGGAGGCCAATCAGGAGGGCCTCGGTCTTGCTGACGTTGAGTTGGAGAAAGTTGTCCCTTGTCCAGGACTCGATGTAGGACAGGCAGTCGGTCAGGACGCCAGTAGTCCTGGAGTTCAGGGTGGAGGCAGAGAGGTAAAGTTGGATGTCATCCGCATACATGTGGAAATTTACCCCATGTCTGTGGATGACGTCACCAAGGGGGAGTATGTAGAGGGTGAAGAGGAGGGGACCGAGGACAGAGCCCTGAGGAACACTACATGAGACGGTGCGGGGGGTGGAGGAGAAGCCGTTTGCCGCGACAAAATGGAGGCGGTGTGAAAGGTCGGACCTGAACCAGTCAAGGGCAGAACCTTGAAGGTTGAGGTGGGAGGAGAGGCGGTGGAGGAGGATCGAATGGTCCACGTTGTCAAAGGAATCGGAAAGGACGAGGAGGCAGAGGGAGCCCTGGTCACACATGGTCAGGATGTCGTTTGTGACCTTGACCAGAGCAGTTCCGTCCGTGGGCAGTGCAGAAACACGATTGGAGGGGTTCATGGAGGGAGTGAGAGGAAAGA
Source organism: Callorhinchus milii (assembly GCF_018977255.1). Lineage (NCBI taxonomy): Eukaryota > Metazoa > Chordata > Chondrichthyes > Chimaeriformes > Callorhinchidae > Callorhinchus > Callorhinchus milii. The sequence goes on along the minus strand of NW_024705816.1, from coordinate 17,700 downwards.
GCAAAGCTGGGAGGCAACTCTCTCAAGGACCTTGGATAGGAAGGGGAGGTTTGAGATGGGCCGGGAGCTGGATAGCTGTGATGGGTAGAGGGAAGGTTTCTTCAAGGTGGGGCTGATAGTGGCTGTTTTGAGAGGGGAAGGAACAGTGCCAGATGACAGGGTTAATGACGTTGGCAAGTAGAGGGGCAAGGAGGCTGAGCTGGGATTTAAGGAGAGGTGGGGATAGGGTCGAGGGAGCAGGTGGTGGGCTTCATGGAGCTTACCGTGTTGAAGACAGAGGAGGGGGTGACAGGTTGAAAGGTGTGGAAGGAGGGATGGGTAATTGTCGGACAGGTAATTGTGTGGGGTGCGGTTAGGGAGGGGGTGGATGTTGGGAGAGCAGTGGCAGCTGAGCAGATTCCCTCGATATTGGACTTGTGGAAGTCCAGCATTTTCTCACAGTGAGAATCAGAGGAAAGTATCTGCGAGACGTGTCGGGGAGGACGGAGGAGCCGGTTAGTGGTGGAGAACAGGAGCCTGGGATCGCCTTTCGCCTCCAGGATTGTCCTGGAATAGAAGGCTGATTTGGCCGAGGCGAGAGCAGAGCGGGAGGTCTTAATGAGGTCCAGCCAGATGTGCCGGTGGATTGTTAGAGCGAATTTGAGCCAAGTGTGTTCGGCAGCCCGCACCTGGCCTTTGAGCGAGCGGAGGTGGTTGGTGAACCAGGGTGAGGATCAGGAATAGGAGGCAGATCGGGAGGTGAGGGGGGCAAGGACGTCGAGTGTGGTGGAGAGGGTGCTCTGGAGGAGAGTGAGTGCAATGAGTGGGTTGTTGCGAGAGGTGGGCCAGAGTGGGAGGAGATCAGAGGACTCCAGGGCAGCGGAGAGGGATTGCGGGGAGATCTTCCACGGCCAGAAGAAAATGGTGGTAGGTTTGGGGGAAGTGGGGAGAGGGATATGGGAGTTGAGGGAGATGAAATGGTGGTCAGATATGACCTTGTCAGTGTGAGACACACATAGACTGAGAGAGAGAGAGAGAGAGAGAAACAGACAGAGAGAGACAACAACAAGATTCCATTTATAGAGTGCCTTTCACGTCGGGAGGACGTCCCAAGGCGCTGCGAGACAGACTGCGAGGGAGAGAAACATACAACGAAGTGCGAAAGAGACAGATAGACACAGACTGAGAGAGACAAACAGACTGTGAGAGAGAGAGACATAGACTGAGAGAGAGAGCGAGAGAGAGAGAGAAAGACTGAGAGAGACATGCAGACAGAGAGGAGAGAGAGAGAGAGACAGACTGAGAGAGAGAGACAAACAGACTGTGAGAAAGAGACATAGACTGAGAGAGAGAGAGAGAGAGAGAGAGAGAGAGAGAGACAGAGAGAGACACACATAGACTGAGACAGATAGACAGTCTGAGAGCGACACACACAGATCTGAGAGAGCGAGAGAGAGTCAGACTGAGTGGGAGAGAGAGACACAGAGAGAGACAGACTGAGAGAGACACACAGACAGTGAGAGACATAGACTGAAAGGGAGAGAGACACATACAAACAGACTGAGAGAGAGAGAGACTGATAGAGACACACACACACATACAAACTAAGGGAGAGAGAGAGACACAGACTGAGACACAGACTGAGAGAGAGAGACACACACACACAGACTGAGAGGGCGTGAGACAGACTTAAAGAGAGACACACATACACATAGAGACACACACATAATAATAATAATAATAATAATAATAATCCTTGCATTTGATATAGCGCTTTTCACGTCGGGAGGACGTCCCAAAGCGCTTCACAGAACACACTGTAAAGTGAATTGACTGTATATTTGTGGACGAACGCGGCAGCCAATTGCGCACAGCAATGTCCCACAAACAGTCGTGGATTGAAAATGACCAATTTATTATTGTTTTTGGTTTTAGAGGATTATTATTAGGCTCTGTGTGGAGTAAGGAAACTTGCCCAAGGTTTCGCCCTCTGCCGGGGATTGAACTCAGGACTGAGAGAGAGACACAGACTGAGAGAGAGAGAGATACACACACAGACTGAGAGAGAGAAAGTGAAACAGAGTGAGAGAGAGAGAGAGAGAGACATACAGACTGAGAGCGAGAGACCGACTGAGAGGGAGAGACACACAATTGAGAGAGAGAGACAGAGACAGAGACTGAGAGAGAAACACACACACAGACAGACTGAGAGAGAGAGAGACAAAATGACTGTGAGAGAGAGAGAGACACACACAGAGACAGAGAGAGACAGACTGAGAGAGAGAGACACACACACACAGACTGAGAGAGAGAGATAGATTGAGAGAGAGAGCAAGAGACACACACATACGGACTGAGAGAGAGAGACACACACACACAGACTGAGAGAGAGAGATAGATTGAGAGAGAGAGCAAGAGACACACACATACGGACTGAGAGAGAGAGACACACACACACAGACTGAGAGAGAGAGATAGATTGAGAGAGAGAGCAAGAGACACACACATACGGACTGAGAGAGAGAGAGACACACACACAGACTGAGAGAGAGAGACACACACACACAGACTGAGAGAGAGAGATAGATTGAGAGAGAGCAAGAGAGACACACATACGGACTGAGAGAGAGAGACAGACTGAGAGAGAGAGAGACAGAGAGATGGACTGAGAGAGAGAGAGAGAGATGGACTGAGAGAGAGAGAGAGAGAGAGACACACGGATTGAGAGAGAGACTGGGATGATGTGGGTGTGGAGGTTTCTGAGGGCCAGAGCTCAGGTGTCACCTGGTAAAGCTTTGCCACCTGTAGCCAGTCTGAAGGGAGTCGGACCGAGCGAGAGAAATATCGTCGGACATGAGGACGACACTGAGGAAGCCAAGCTCCCAGAGCCAGCAGGAAGTTAGCTGTACTCCGCACATTTAGCTCCTGTCGGGTGTAGAGAGCGACCTGCAGTCAGTCAGGAGAGGCCAGAGTTAGTCACCACAAGTCATCCCGACTCCCCCAAGTCTCTCTCCGTCTCCCTCTCACACTCACACCATTCTGACTCCCATCCGAATCTCTCTCTCTCTCCCTCTCACACTCACTTCATCCCCTGACTTTCTCCAAGTCTCTCTCACAGTTACCTTCAGAATGAACTCAGGATCGTGTCCTGCGATGTCTTGGCAAATCCCTTGGAGTCTGAGACGTGAGGGATCTTCAGTTCGGGAGAAGTCTGGCCCATCAATCAGAGAGCAACACACAGCGCTGATGAGATCTCTCTGTAAGATACAGACACAGACATCAGGGGAGGAGGGAGTCCCAGTTCCTGAGCCAGGAGGGGCCGCAGTGTCCCAGGGCGCTCACTGCCGACGCCTGCCCAGCCCGGCCCGGCTCATGGGCAGGACCTGGAAGGACAGACCAGTCCCTGGGGGCAGGGAATCCCCCCCCTCAGCTCCTGTTAACCCCACAGCCAAGGCCCTAACAGGGAGGGGGTCCTCGCTGGACAAGGACCGTGTCATCTTGAAGTGGATCCTCTCTGGGATAGGCAGTCAGTGCAGTCTGGCCAGGACTGGGGGGGTTGGGAGTGGGGTTTGGGGGTGGGGGGAGGGCCAGGACTGGGGGTTGGGGAGTGGGGTTTGGGGTGGGGGAGGGCCAGGACCGGGGGGTCGGGGTCGGGGAGTGGGGTTTGGGGGTGGGGGGGAGGGCCAGGAATGGGGTGATCGGGGAGTGGAGTTTGGTGCGGGTGAGAATGCGGGCGGCAGAGTTCTGAATGAGTTGGATTTTATGGATGGCGGTGGAGGGGAGACCGGTGAGGAGGGTGTTAGCGTAGTCCAGCCGAGAGGTGACAAAGGCCTGGACCAGAGTTTCAGCGGCTTTTGGGGAGAGGTATTGGCGGAGACGGGCATTGCGACGGAGGTGGGAAAAGGCGGTGTTGGTGAGGGACCGGATGTGGGGGAGGAAGGATAATTGGGGGTCGAATCTGACGCTTCGGATGTGTACGGGCTCGGAGAGTTTTAGGGGGAGGTCAGAGAAGTGGAGGAGGTGAGAGCCGTGAGATCTTAGACGTTGACGAGAGCTGAAGAGTATGGCTTCTATCTTGTCAACATTCAGCTGAAGGAAGTTGGTGCTCATCTCCAGCCCCTGAGGTCTGAGAGGCAGAACATCAGGATACTGGGGGGGGGCCGCAAAGAGAGTTGGGTGTCATCCGCATACATGTGGAAATGTACCCCATGTCTGTGGATGACATCCCCAAGAGGGAGCATGTAGAATAGAAAGAGGAGGGGGCCAAGGATGGATCCTTGGGGTACCCGCAGGTGACCGGGTGAGAGCGGGAGGAGAAGCCGTTTGTGCAGATGTACTGCGGGCGGTTTGTGAGGTAGGACTCAAACCGGGCGAGTGCGGTCCCACTGAGGTGGATGATGGAGGAAAGGTGAGGAAGGAGGATGGCGTGATCGACTTTGATGAAAGCGACGGAGAGGTCCAGGAGGACAAGAAGGCAGAGGGAGCCCTGGGCACAGATAGAGAGGATGCCACACAGACACAGACACACACACAGAGACACACACACACACAGCCAGAGACACACAGACACACACACACACACATACACACACACAGACAGACACAGACAGAGTCACACACACACACACAGATACAACACGCACAGAGACAGAAACACACAGACAGTGACACACACACAGACACCCACACAGAGACACACCCACAGACAGAGACACACACACACCGACAGACAGAGACACACACGCCCACAGACAGAGACGCGCACACAGAGACACACACACAGAAAGACACACACACATAGACACACACACAAGAGTCACGCACACAGAGACAGAGACACACACACACAGACACACACACACAGAGACACAGACAGACAGACACACACAGACAGACACACACAGACAGAGATACACACACAGACACGCATGCAGTCAGAGACACACGCATGCAGTAACACACACACACACACAGACAGACAGAGACACACACACAGTGTGAAGTGTCTCCTCACCTTGCGTTCTCTCAGCTCCTCGCTCTGCTCCATGGCTTGTTTGGGACTTTCGCTGAATCCCTCGGGATATACCGGCACCTCCATATCTTCATATCCCTCCTCCGAGAGGCAGTACTCGGGAAATCCATTGGAGTCATCCAATAAAGCCTTAAAAATAGTCCCTTTAGACTCCAGCCCTACCCCAGAGGGTGGGTTAATCTATAATAATAATAATCCTGGCATTTGATACGGCGCCTTATCACGTTTTCGAGACATCTCAAAGCGATTCACAGGATACGCTGTAAAGTGAATTGACTGTGTATTTTGTGGGCGAAATGTAGCAGACAATTGCGCAGAGCAGTGTCCCACACAGCCGTGGGTTGAGTGACTGTGCTTTTTTTTTGGAGGGATTATTATCCCCGGAAAGTGATCCGTCAATCGACTAATAACCGGGTTCCCACTAACTGCTGGTAAACAGAGACGCGTGTGTGTGTGTGTCTCTGTCTGTGTGTGTCTCTGTCTGTGTGTGTGTCTTGTCTGTCTGTATGTCTCTGTCTGTCTGTGTGTGTCTCTGTGTGTCTCTGTGTCTGTGTATCTCTGTGTGTGTGTGTCTCTGTCTGTCTGTGTATCTCTGTCTGTGTGTGTCTCTGTCTGTCTGTGTGTGTCTCTGTCTGTCTGTGTGTGTCTCTGGCTGTCTGTGTGTGTCTCTGTCTGTCTGTGTGTGTGTCTCTGTCTGTCTGTGTGTGTGTGTAGAGGAAGGAAACTTGCCCAACATTTTGCACTGCCTGGAAATCAAACCCAGGTCTCTCGCTTTCGAGGTGAGGGCTGTGACCACTCCCACCCCAGACAGTGTGCGCTATTCTATATAAAATCCCCAAACGCCTGGTGGAATCCAGATGGAGTGAGTGTGAGAGGGATATATAACCCCCTCTCCCTCCCCATAAACTCCGGGGTTAGACACTGACCTGTTCTCTCCTCTCTTCGCTTTCTTGCCCGTTGGCTCTCTCTGGCTTTAGGCTGAGCTGCGCTGGGGGGAGCGTTGGTGTTCTTGGAGTTGCACTGAGAGGTGAGAGCTGGAAGGACAGCTGCAGAGGAATGCTGTTGGGGGCTGTGTTGGGTGTGGGGGCTTTGGGGAAGAGGATATTATTCCAAACATTCTGGGTTAGTTGGCTGGACCGAGCTACTGATTCTGGAGACGTGGTACATCCCGCCTGAAGCCAGTGACTCCGACAATCAGACACATGGCTCGGGAGCAAAAGACGGCTGGGGGTGAGGAGGTGGGCAGCCTCCAGCAGCCGTGGCCGAGCCCGGCTCAGAGCTCCGTCTGTATTCATCTGAGACACACAGAGAGAGAAAGACATTAGAAACAACACAATTACATTTGTGAAGCGCCTTTCAGGTCGGGAGGATATCCCTGAGATTCAATGCTTACAGTTACACGAGTCCTTTCACTCCCACCAGAGACTCTCAAATTGCTTCACAGAATGAAACCTGGACTGTGAGGTCCAAGTCCTGCTGATGTGGGAAGGGCTCGAGTACACATTGCTTCTTGTACAGCAAATAAGTCACCTGTACATCCATAACAATAGTTACCTGTACGTCAAAAATAATAATCCTTGCATTTGAATAAGTGCCTTATCATCATTGTGACATCTCAGAATTGTGGGATTTACTGTAAAATGTAGTATTTATATATATATAGACGTCCTCCCGACTTGAAAGGCTCAATACAAATGTGATTTTGTTGTTGTTACATATCACTCTGGGACTCTGCTCTGCATGTTGTTGTTGTTAATAATAATTCTTGTTTTTTTTGATATATCACCTTATCACGTCCCAAAGCGCTTCACAGAATACACTGTAAAGTGAATTGACTGTATATTTTGTGGGCGAAACACAGCAGCCAATTGCGCAGAGCAGCGTCTGTCCCACACACCCGGAGATTGAGTGACCAAATAATTATTAGTTTTTTGAGGGATTATTAATCCAGAAAAGCGATTCCCAAATCGACCAACATCCGGGTTCCTACTGACTGCAAGAGGCGCGTGTGGGTGTGTGTGTGTGTGTGTGTGTGGTGTGTCTGTGTGTGTGGGTGTGTCTCTGTGTGTGTGGGTGTGTCTGTGTGGGTGTGTGTGTCTGTGTGTGTGGGTGTCTGTGTGTGTGGGTGTCTGTGTGTGTGGGGGGGTATCTCCCTGTGTGTGTGTGGGGGGGTATCTCCCTGAGTGTGTGTGGGGGGTATCTCCCTGAGTGTGTGTGGGGGGGTATCTCCCTGTGTGTGTGTGGGGGGGTATCTCCCTGCGGGAGGGGGTATCTCCCTGCGGGCGGGGGGGTATCTCCCTGTGGGGGGGGTATCTCCCTGAGGGGGGGGGTATCTCCCTGTGGGCGGGGGGGTATCTCCCTGGGGGGGGGGGTATCTCCCTGTGGGAGGGGGTATCTCCCTGTGGGCGGGGGGTATCTCCCTGGGGGGGGTGGTATCTCCCTGGGGGGGGGTATCTCCCTGTGGGGGGGGTATCTCCCTGTGGGAGGGGTATCTCCCTGCGGGGGGGGTATCTCCCTGCGGGGGGGGGTATCTCCCTGCGGGTGGGGGGGTATCTCCCTGTGGGGGTATCTCCCTGGGGGGGTGGTATCTCCCTGTGGTGTGGGGGGGGTATCTCCCTGTGTGGGGAGGGGTATCTCCCTGTGGGGGTTATCTCCCTGTGGGGGGTATCTCCCTGTGGGGGGGTATCTCCCTGTGGGGGGGGGGGGTATCTCCCTGTGGGGGGGGGGGTATCTCCCTGTGGGGGGGGGGTATCTCCCTGTGGGAGGGGGTATCTCCCTGTGGGGGGGGGGGTATCTCCCTGTGGGGGGGGGGGGTATCTCCCTGTGGGGGGGGGGGGGTATCTCCCTGTGGGGGGGGGGTCTCCCTGTGGGGGGTGTCTCCCTGTGGGGGGTCTCCCTGTGGGGGGTCTCCCTGTGGGGGGGTCTCCCTGTGGGGGGGTCTCCCTGTGGGGGTATCTCCCTGTGGGGGGTCTCCCTGTGGGGGGGTCTCCCTGTGGGGGGGTCTCCCTGTGGGGGTATCTCCCTGTGGGGGGTGTCTCCCTGTGGGGGGTGTCTCCCTGTGGGGGGGTCTCCCTGTGGGGGGGTCTCCCTGTGGGGGGGTCTCCCTGTGGGGGGGTCTCCCTGTGGGGGGGTCTCCCTGTGGGGGGGTCTCCCTGTGGGGGGTGTCTCCCTGTGGGGGGGTCTCCCTGTGGGGGGGGTCTCCCTGTGGGGATCTCTGTGAGAGTGTGGAATAGACTGGAGTGCAGTTCAGGGTTTACAAAGGAGCAGTTGGCGGCCATTCAGCCCCTGAAGCTCTGCACCATCTCCACTCTCCCGCCTGTGCCCCCGTGTCCCTGACCCCCCGCACCGCACCGCCACCGCACCGCACCGCCACCGCACCGCCACCGCACCCGCACCGCACCGCCACCGCACCGCACCGCCACCGCATCAGCTCAGCAAATGGGAACAGATCCAAAACCCACAGCCTTTTGGGGGCGAGAAAGCGATTCTCCCGTCAGTGACCGCGCGGTGTCCGGTGTCCCCCACAGTGACCGCGCGGTGTCCGGTGTCCCCCACAGTGACCGCGCGGTGTCCCGGTTTCCGGTGTCCTCCGCAGTGACCGCAGTGTCGCTCTGCGATGGTTTCCTTTCCCGCCGGTCGGCGCGGGCTACGTCATGACGTCAGCGCGTCGCTCCTCACACGCAAACTGCGAGCCGCGCTGCCTGCTGGGAAACGTCGTTTTTCTGGGCTGCAGGACAGAGCCGTCAACATGCGGCCCGCGGGCCACACACGGCCCAACCCCAATATACTGTAAAGTGGAGTGACTGTATATGGCACAACGCCGTAGCCAATTGCGCACACAGTGTGTACAAACAGTCATGGATTGAGTGACAAAATTATTATTTTTTGGAGGGATTATTACCCCCGGAAAGCGATCCGCCAATCGACTGACAGTCAGGTTCCCATTTACTGCTAAATAATCAGAGGCGTGTGGAGTGAGGAAACCTGCGGAAGCTTTGGCCCTTCCCAGGAATCAAACCCAGGTCCTCTAATCACTGAGCTACAGTACAAAATCACATTCATATATTTGTACTACACTGGAAATTTTCTTTTAAACCAACTCTCTTCACAATTTACCAGTTAAGGCGAAACTTTCATCAAGTTTCCTAACTCCACTCGCCTCTGTTTTCCTCGCAGTAAGTATGAACCTGCTTGTTAGTCAATTGGAGGATTGCTTTCTGGGGGTAATAATTCCTTCAAAAAAAGTTATCACTCAAACCATGCCTTTGTGGGACACTGCAATTAACTGCTGCATTTCGTCCACAAAACACACAGTAACTATATTGTATGCTCTGTGCAGCGCTTTGATACGTCTCAACGATGTGATAAGGCGCTGTATCAAATGCAAGGATTATTGTTATTGCTAACGGCTCAGTCGCTCGCAATCTCTTGCCTCTGAGTCAGAAGGTTGTGGGTTCAAGCAAGTGTGAGCGAGGTGTTGTGAAACTGACTCAAAGGGATTCACACAGTGAGAAGAAACAATGTTTACTTCAAGACATGGAGAGATTGTGGTATGCAATAAGACAAATAGAGCTGGAAGGGTCTATCAAACTATAGTTTCTCTCTCTCTCTTTCCCCCTTCTATCTTCCCCACCCCACCCACCTCCCCATGATCAGCCAGAAAAAGAGAGATGTGGAAAGAGTGAAGGAAAAGAGAGCAAGAAACAGAGAGATAGAGACGGAAAATAGAGAAAAAGAGAACCAGAAAAAGAGAGTGCAATAGAAACAGAAAGAGCAATAGAAAGAGAGCTTGAGAAAAAGGGAGAGCGAAAGAGTGGGTTTGTTGCCGAAATCTGTCTCAGTTTCTCTCTCTCTCACTGTGTGTCTCTCTCTCTCTCACTCATTCCCGAGTTAGATTCACAGAAGTGAGAAGACACATTTTCTCTCTGTGCCTCACACTCTCACTGTCTGTGTGTGTCTCTCTCTTTCTCTCAGTCTTTCTCTCACTCCTGATAAACACAGTTCACATTACAAGCAAGTACACAAGTTTTCTCTCTCCCTCCGTCGTCTCCTGTTCCGCTCACAGTATCAGTCCACCTCCTGTGTACTCCGCTCTCTGGAAAGGAAAGAGAATGAGATAAAGAGACAAACACACGAGTGCGTTTACATAGCGGCTTTAAGGGGTAGAGCCTGACACCAAAGTCAGAGAGGGAGAGACACAGTCACTGTTTGCTGGGTTTCAGCCGGTGCCTCAGTCTCTCTCTCTCGCTCAGTCTGGGCCCTGATCAGGCGGACGTTAAAGATTTCCTGGGAATCTCTCTCTCTCCGTCTCTCTGAGTCACTCTCCCACCGATACTCTCTCTCTCTCGCTCAGTTTCTCGCTCTCTCTCTGACTCTCTTTTAGTTTCTCTCACTCTCTCTGTCTCTCTCACTCTCTGTCTCTCACTCTCAGTCTCTCTCACTCTCTCTCTCTGTGTCTCAGTTCTCTCTCTCCCGGTGTCCTCGCTTTGCGGTTGTTTACAGGGACGTCGTTGTGCGCAAACGGTGGGGGTGCTGCCACGTTAAACACACAGTCACTACACTTTACACCAAGTCACTATGCTTTACAGTGAGTCCTGGGAGGCATTTTATTTGTACTGGATACAGAACAGCTCCAAACCTTTCTGCGGGGGGGAGGGGTAAGGCGACAGCCAGAAGTCGTGGTCCATGTTGGACCAGGAGGAGACTAAAGGGCAGATCATCAAAGGTGAAATCTCTGGATTATTACCAGTGCCACGTTTGTGCGTTTAGGAACAAGAAGATAAAACGGGTTAATGTGCAGCTCGGGAAATGATGCAGGAGATTCCTGGGGCTCTGGGGGGCGAAGGGAGACACCAGCGAGGCCACAGGAGCTCTCAGGGCCCAACACCACACACACACCGAGTGAGAGTCACACACAGACAGAGATACACACTTAGAGATACAGAGAGACACAAACACAGAGGGGAAGAGAGAGAGACACACAGACAAACACAAACACACTCAGAGACACAGGGAGACACACTCTCACAGAGACATTCGCAAACACACAGGGCAACACACACAGGCGCACCCACAAACACAGGGCAACACACACAGGCGCACCCACAAACACAGGGCAACACACACAGGCGCACCCACAAACACAGGGCAACACACACAGGCGCACCCACAAACACAGGGCAACACACACAGGCGCACCCACAAACACAGGGCAACACACACAGGCGCACCCACAAACACAGGGCAACACACACAGGCGCACCCACAAACACAGGGCAACACACACAGGCGCACCCACAAACACAGGGCAACACACACAGGCGCACCCACAAACACAGGGCAACACACACAGGCGCACCCACAAACACAGGGCAACACACACAGGCGCACCCACAAACACAGGGCAACACACACAGGCGCACCCACAAACACAGGGCAACACACACAGGCGCACCCACAAACACAGGGCAACACACACAGGCGCACCCACAAACACAGGACAACACACACAGGCGCACCCACAAACACAGGGCAACACACACAGGCGCACCCACAAACACAGGGCAACACACACAGGCGCACCCACAAACACAGGGCAACACACACAGGCGCACCCACAAACACAGGACAACACACACAGGCGCACCCACAAACACAGGGCAACACACACAGGCGCACCCACAAACACAGGACAACACACACAGGCGCACCCACAAACACAGGGCAACACACACAGGCGCACCCACAAACACAGGACAACACACACAGGCGCACCCACAAACACAGGGCAACACACACAGACGCACCCACAAACACAGGACAACACACACAGGCGCACCCACAAACACACAATCACACGCACACACAGACACACAATCACACTCAGACACACACAGGCGATCACACACACACAATCACAACAGTGGGGCCTCCAAGTGAAGCCCATTTGCCGCTTGTGTCCCACTGCGCAGGTCCAGAGTTGCCCCCCGCACACTGACATCACATAAACTCTCATCCGGTCTCGACTACACCACCCCCCCCTCCACAGCCCTGCAGACCCCCCAGAACCAGCCCTGCAGCCCGTGTCCTCACCCCCACCCTCACCTGACTGCACTGGCTCCCCATCACACAGAGGCTACAGGTCAAGATCCTGCTCCTCACCTTCAAAGCCCTTCATGGTCTGGCTCCCCCCGACCTCTACCACCCCCTAACCCCCCACCATTCTGTTCGCTCCCTCCACTCAGCGGGCTCCAGCCTGCTTCACGTCCCCCGCCTCGCTCACCCCACTATTGGCGGGTGGGCCTTCTGCCACTGCCCCCACCCTTTGGAACTCCATCTCGCAGTCCCTCAGTCTCGCCCCTCCCTCACCTCCTTCAAGACCCATCTCAAGACCCTCCTCTTCAACCGAGCCTTCAGTCACCCCCATTTCCCCCCTGCCCTCTGCCTCCCCAACCCTGACCCCCAGCTCAAGTCTGAAACTCTGTCTGTCCAGAGCCTTGATATGTCCTCCCAATGTGAAATGCTGTTTATACATGGAATTTTGTTGTTGTTGTTGTATGTGTGTTTGTCGGTGTCTGTGTGTGTGTGTTTGTCTGTGTGTGTGTGTTTGTCTGTGTGTGTGTGTGTGCGTGTTTGTCTGTGTGTGTGTGTGTTTGTCTGTGTCTGTGTGTGTGCGTGTTTGTCTGTGTTTGCGTGTTTGTCTGTGTTTGCGTGTTTGTCTGTGTGTGTGTGTTTGTCTGTGTGTGTTTGTCTGTGTGTGTTTGTCTGTGTGTGTTTGTCTGTGTGTGTTTGTCTGTGTGTGCGCGTGTGTTCTGGGGTATGAAGTGGGGCAAATGGAGCAGATTTCAGTGGGAGAACATCTGGACAACAGTGACCACAACATCATTAGGTTTAGAATAGTTATGGAAAGGGACAAAGAACCATCAAAGGTGAAGATACTCAACCGGAAGAGGCTAATTTCAGTGAGTTAAAAAGGGACCTGACCAAGGTGGACTGGAAAGAAAGATTGGCAGATAAACAGCTAACGAGCAACGGGAAACCTTCGAGAAGATAGTTCGGGGACAGAATAAATACATTCCCACAAAGGAGAAAGGAGGGCATCCAAACCTCCCTGGATGGATAAGGAAATTGGGATTAAAATAAATCAGAAAAAGGTTTAAAATAAATGTCAGGTCCAAAATACAGAAGATAATCAAATAGAATATAGAAAGTACAGAGGAGAAAGTGACGCTGTTTGTGGGACGCTGCTGTGTGCAATTGGCTGCTGCGTTTAACCCACAAAATTCACTTTACAGTATATTCTGTGAAGCGCTTTGAGACGTCGAGAAGGCAAGAAAACCACTATATCAAATGTGAGGATTATTATTATTATTATTATTATTATGATCAGAAAAGATTATCGGGTAACATAAAAGGGAACCCTAAGGATTTTTATCAGCATATAAAGAATAAAAGGTTAGTCAGAGGTAGCGTGGGGCCGATTAGGGACCAAAGAGGAAATCTTCTTGTGGAGGCAGAGGGCACGGCTGAAGTACCGAATGAATACTTTGCATCTGACTTCGCAACAGAAGAGGATGCAGCCAATGCCACAGTATCAAAGGAGACGGTAGAGAAATTGGATAAGATAAGAATGAACCGAGAGGAGGCACTAAAAAGGCTGTCGGTGCTCAAGGTGGATAAGTCACCCGGTCCAGACAGGAAGCATCCCAGGTTACTGAGGGAAGAAAGGGTGGATATAACAGAGGCTCCGGCCACAATCTTTCAATCCGCCTTGGACACCGAGGTGGTGCCAGAGGACTGGAGGGTTGCAAAGGTTACTCCCCTGTACAAAAAGGGGCAGAAGGAGAAACCCAGGAACTGCAGGCCAGTCAGCCCAACGTCAGTCGTGGGGAAACTTCTGGAGACTATAGTTCAAGACAAAATAAATTTTCATTTAGAAAAATAATGGTTAATAAAGGAAAACCAACAACACGGGTTTGTTAAAGGCAAAATAGGAGCCCACGGTATTAAAGGGACAGTGGCAGCGGATACAGAACTGTCTGGGAGACAGAAAGCAGAGTGGTGGGGAATGGTTGTTTTTCTGACTGGAGGGAAGTGCAGTGGTGTCCCCCCGGGGTCGGTATTGGGGCCACTGCTGTGTGTGATCTATATAAATGACCTGGACTTGGGTATAGGGAGGACAATTTCCAAGTTTGCAAATGACACTAAGCGAGGAAAAGGAGTAAACAGTGAGGAGGATAGTAGCATATAGACGGCAAATGGACATAGACAGACTGGTAACACGGGCAGACACGCGGCAGATGAAGTTTAATGTGGAGAAATGCAAAGTGATGAATTTTGGGAGGAAGAATGAGGAGAGGCAATAAAAGCTGATGGTATAATCTTAAAGGGGATGAAGGAACAGAGAGACCGGGGGGTCATATAGTAAATCTTTGAAGGTGGCCGGACAGGCAGATACAGCTGTTAAAAAAGCATATGGGATACCAGGCTTTATAAATAGGGGCAAAGAATATACAAGTCAGGAGGTTATGATGAACCTTTATATAAAACACTGGATGGGCCTCAGTTAGAGACTGTGTACAGTTCTGGGCCCCACACTTTAGGAAGGATATCAAGGCGTTGGAGAGGGAGCAAAGGAGATTGACCAGAACGGTACCAGGAATGAGGGCCTTCAGTTATCGGGAGAGGGAGAGAAGTGAAGGGTTATTCTCATCGGAGCAGAGAAGGTTAAGTGGAGACTCCATAGAAGTTTTCAAAATAATGAGGGGATTCGATGGGGTGAACAGGAGAAACTATTCCCAGTGGCGGTGGGTCTGTCACCCGAGGACACCGATTTAAAAGAGTTGTTAAAAGAAACAGAGGGGCGGTGAGGAGAAATGTTTCATAGTGAGTTGTTGGGATCTGGAATGTATTGCCTGAAAGGTGGAGAGAGTGGGGAGTGGGGTTGATCAGAGCTATGGGGGGAGAGTGGGGGAGTGGGGTTGATCAGAGCTATGGGGAGAGAGTGGGGGAGTGGGGTTGATCAGAGCTATGGGGGGAGAGTGGGGGAGTGGGGTTGATCAGAGCAATGGGGGGAGAGTGGGGGAGTGGGGTTGATCAGAGCTATGGGGGGAGAGTGGGGGAGTGGGGTTGATCAGAGCTATGGGGGGAGAGTGGGGGAGTGGGGTTGATCGGGGCTATGGGGGGAGAGTGGGGGAGTGGGTTGATTTGGAAGCTCTTTTCAAAGAGCCGCACAGACACGATGGGTGAAATGGCCTCTTTCTGTGCTGTATAATTCTATGATTCTATGAGTGTGTGTGAGTGTATGAGTGGTTGTGTAAGTGAGTGTGTGAGAGGGTGTGAGTGAGTGTGCGATTGAGTGTGAGAAAGTGCGAGTGAATGTAAGTGTGCGAGAGTGTAAGTGCAAGTGAGTGTGCGAGAGTGTGAGTGTGTGAGTGAGATGTGAGTGAGTGTGTGTGTGAGGTGTGAGTGAGTGTGAATGTGTGAGTGTGCGAGTGAGCGGCTGATGTACCTTGTTAGTCAGGCTGCTGAGCACAGTGAGATGATGAGCTGAGCTGATTCCCGCGAAAAGCAGATTCCTCAGGTTCCTGAGCATCGCCATAAACGGCAACTTCTTGTGATCTAACACAGAGAGAGAGAGAGTGTGTGAGAGAGAGAGAGAGAGTTTATGAGAGAGAGAGAGAGAGAGAGTGTGAGAGAGAGTGTGAGAGTGTGAAAGAGTGTGAGTGTGAGAGAGAGAAAGAGTGTGAGAGAGTGTGAGAGACAGAGTGTGTGAGAGAGTGTGAGAGAGAGTGTGAGAGTGTGTGAGTGTGAAAGAGTGAGAGAGTGTGTGAGAGTGTAAGAGAGAGTGTGAGAGAGTGTGTGAGAGTGTGAGTGTGTGAAAATGTGAGAGTGTGAGAGACAGAGTGTGTGAGAGAATGTGAGAGAGTGTGTGAGAGTGAGAGAGTGAGTGTGAGAGAGAGTGTGTGAGAGTGTGAGAGTGTGTGAGAGAGTGTGAGAGAATGTGTGAGAGAGTGTGAGAGAGAGTGTGTGAGTGTGAGAGAGTGTGTGAGAGAGTGTGAGAGAGAGTGTGAGAGTGAGAGAGTGTGAGTGTGAGAGAGTGTGAGAGAGAGTGTGAGAGAGTGTGAGAGAGAGTGTGAGAGTGAGAGTGTGAGAGTGAGAGGATGTGAGAGAGAGAGTGAGACTGTGTGAGAGTGTGTGAGAGAGTGTGAATGAGTGTGAGAGAGTGTGAGAGAGAGTGAGTGTGAGAGTGAATGTGTGTGAGAGTGTGAGAGAGAGTGAGTCTGTGAGAGTGTGAGAGAGTGTGAGAGAGTGTGAGTGTGTGAGAGTGAGAGAGTGTGAGAGTGTGTGAGAGAGAGAGAATGTGAGAGTGCAAGAGAGTGTGAGAGAGTGTGTGAGAGAGTGTGAGTGTATGAGTGTGAGAGTGTGTGAGAGAGAGAATGTGAGTGTGAGAGTGTGATAGAGAATGTGAGAGAGAAGTATGAAAGAGAACGAGTGTGAGAGAGTGAGTGAGAGAGTGTGAGAGAGAGTGTGAGAGGGAGAGTGTGTGAGAGAGAGTTTGAAAGAGAGTGTGGGAGAGAGTGTGAGAGTGTGAGATAGCGAGAGACTGTGGGAGAGAGAGTGTGAGTGTGAGAGAGTGTGTGAGACAGAGTGTGAGAGTGTGAGAGTGTGAAAGAGTGTGAGAGTGTGAGAGACAGAGTGTGTGAGAGAATGTGAGAGTGTGTGACAGTGAGAGTGAGAGTGTGAGTGTGAGAGAATGTGAGTGTGAGAGAATGTGAGTGTGAGAGAGTGAGAGAGTGAGAGAGTGTGAGAGAGAGTGAGAGAGTGAGAGAGTGTGAGAGTGTGGAGTGTGAGTGTGAGAGAGTGTGAGAGAGTGTGTGTGAGTGTGAGAGAGAGATTGAGTGTGAAAGAGAATGTGAGAGAGTGTGAGAGAGAGTGTGAGAGAGAAAGTGTAAGAGAGTGTGTCAGAGTGTGAGAGAGTGTGTGAGAGTGTGAGAGTGTGAGAGAGTGTGAGAGAGAAAGTGTAAGAGAGAGTGTGAGTGTGTGAGAGTGTGAGAGAGTGTGAGAGAGTGTGAGAGAGTGTGAGAGACAGAGTGTGTGAGAGAATGTGAGAGTATATGAGTGAGAGTGTGAGAGAGTGAGTGTGAGAGTGAATGTGTGTGAGAGTGTGAGAGAGAGTGAGAGTCTGAGAGAATGTGAGTGTGAGAGTGTGTGAGAGAGGGTGAGAGTGTGAGTGTGAGAGTGTGAAAAAGTGTGAGATAGCGTGAGACAGTGTGTGAGAGAGTGTGAGAGTGTGAGTGTGAGAGAGTGTGTGAGACAGTGTGAGAGTGTGAGAGAGTGAAAGAGTGTGAGAGTGTGAGAGACAGAGTGTGTGAGAGAATGTGAGTGTGTGACAGTGAGAGTGTGAGTGTGAGAGAATGTGAGTGTGAGAGTGTGAGAGAATGTGTGTGAAGTGAGAGAGTGAGAGAGTGTGAGAGAGAGTGAGAGAGTGAGAGAGAGTGTGAGAGAGAGTGTGAGAGTGTGAGTGAGAGTGTGAGAGTGAGAGAGTGAGAGAGAGTGTGAGAGAGAGTGTGAGAGTGTGAGTGAGAGAGTGTGAGAAAGAGTGTGAGTGTGAAAGAGAGTGAGTGTGAGAGTGAATGTGTGTGAGAGTGTGAGAGTGTGGGAGTGTGAGAGAGTGTGTGAGACAGAGT